>NC_141048.1:48737344-48820507 GCF_041138505.1 Cibotium barometz | reverse complement strand
CCCTAAGATCTCTCTAGATAATTGTTATGCATAAACATGCATAAATCAGGCATAAACTCATCTACCCGACCACCCCCGAGCCCAAGGGATGCACACATGAATTATAATGAAGTACATCATACCTTTACCTTGATGTATCATACCATCAAGAGGTATAACTCCAATCCAATAGCATGAAGCTATAGTGTGAAATGGTAGGTCAATAGTTATCATCCTCTATACAAGAGAACATAACATGACCTAGCCTCAAGATAACATCAAGAGACCATAGCCTGAGCCTCCCTTGAGTGTGCCCCACGCCCCTATTATATAAGAGGGCCCTTAAGTGACTCTTGACTCTCCATCTCCCATGTGTGACCCTTGGATGCCTGAACCTAACCCACGCTCCACTAGAGCTTGTTCCCATGCTCCCATTCTCACAAGCCTAATGTGGGTTAGCCTCCTAGTATATGCACACATAATGTGCATATAACATAGCACACATAATGTGCATATAACATACTTCCCCTCTCTCAAAATATTGCACTCTTGTAATGAAAAGAAGGAGAACTGTGCTGAACAATCTCAACCGACTCCCAAGTCGAATCCTCTATTTCCCTATCTTTCCACCTAATTTTAACCTCATGGATTAGTCAACTACAAAGTTTTCTTTCCCCCTGAATTCAAGTACCTTATCAGGATCATGTGGAACATAGGATAATTCTTCAACTTCAACAAGTTCTTGAGGAGTAACTATGTTATCCTCACCTCCCAATTTCCCTTTCAATCTATTGATATGAAAGACTAGATGAACTCTAACATGTGGAGGTAGTTTAAGTTCATACGCAACCGTGCTAATCCGACGTATAAATCGAAATGGACCATAATATCTAGAAGATAAATTCGAGCATTTTTCTTTAACAAAGTCTGAAAATCTTTAGGAACTTTAAAATAAACCAACGCTCCAGGTTCAAAAGACCGAGATGAGCGTCCCCTATCAGCATAAAATCGTGCCCTATCCTGAGCACTCTGGATAGAATCCCTAGCTTCAGTCAGCATTTCCTGCATATCACGCAAGAAATCCCTCGATGCATCAAGCTCGATGTCCTTAAGACCGACATCAAAGGTTCCTAGAGTTGATACCCATACATAAGCATGAACAGACTAAAACCAATAGTCATATGTTTAGAACTGTTATAGGCAAATTCCATTATTGGAAGATACTTTTCTCGATTTGATGCTTTTCTAGAGACATATGCATGAAGCATATCCTCTACAATCTGATTCATACGCTATGTTTGCCCATCAGACTATGTTGGATGATCATAGGAATTCATACTCAAAGTAATTTCCTCGTTGTAAACCATTCGGAATAATGTAGAAAAACATGGCATTATAACAGTAGGAACCAGGTATCCATCGGCGGCCCGATGTACCCCACATTTGCTCATGGAATTATTGACGTACCGAGCTACCCATAGCAACATAGAGAGTCATCAACGTCTCGATAAGTCACATATGTACATCCGTAAACCATCAGGTGGAATGTATAAATCACCTAAAGTAAGAAACTAGAGAAAGAAATGCCAACAAAGGAAGAATCCAAATTTCCTTAATCCGAACATAACAAGATAACTCATTGAACTCTAAAGAAAGAGATTTCAACAATGAATATGCCGACGAGATTACACTCATTAATACATGCAGGCTATAGATAAAAGAAGTTTATCTAGAGAATGCCTACACAATAACTTTAAATGAATTCAGAAAATGAGATTGTCTTTGAATGTTGAGGTCAACATGCTAAGTGATGTAAGCAAAGCAACAATCTTGAGCCCAAATTATCCCACAAGATAATATATGTGAGGGATCACTAGCATCCCATACCACCATGATACACCCATACATACCTTATTAATTTGAAACTCCCTAGTATGCCGTCTAGAAAATATGAATAAAATCCTGTATAAAAGGAATAAAATGGCCTTATCCCAAGCTTTCACATACTAAAACCTATCTCTATATTCCTCAGACCACATCAAGGAATAACTCTTTTCGAGTACATCATCAGAAAAGAATTTAAATTATTGGCACCTTTCTAATGATAACTACCCAATAAACACAATCAAGCTAGGGTAAAAAAATAACTCACCTAGATACATAAAGAACTAGATATCCGAGTTGGAATATGTACAAGAGTACAAGAAATATACTCCAAAATTAAGTGCAAAAAACGAAGGCAAGTGCCACCTTCAAAGCACATGATATTATCCAAAAGATCAAAAGATCCTTATAAGCCATGGATAAAAGCATAGCTCCTCGAATCCATGAAAACCATAGTTGATCATAAAAATCAATGCATGCCATCTAATGGACATTAAACATGCCAAAAGAAGCATTAAAATTGGTGGCCCACTCATCAATCCGGAGTATATGAATGTGGTGTTGTTCTCTCTCTCTCTCTCACACACGCAGGAGAAGGAAACCAAAGAGATAAGGCAAGAGCACTCTTGTATTCACAACACATGAGAATGAGGATTTTAGGGTTACATTTGACTCTTATAGGTGACTTGGCCGTTCACACTTGGGCGCCCATACATGGCCGGCCAATCCTAACCCTTATCCTACTGATATTCAAGGTGCACCTCTCATCGGCGATCACCCAATCCCTTTATCCTTAACATATGGTGCCGACAAGCCCGGCCCATGACTCAGAATATTTAAATTAATGACGTAAAACCTAGTACGTCTCAATGTCCGTCTCATGGGTTAACAGAAGCTCTTGAAGCTCTTGAAGCTCTCCCTCCTGCTAGGCCATGGTCTCATGTAACTGCTGAAGGGTCTCCTCTGCATCCTCTGCCCACGTTATAGCCTCCTATTGAGCAGTTTGCTTTGCTAGATAGATCGACTGATGCAAGTGTCGGTTAGCGTCGGTGAAGGCACCTAGGACTCTTTGATGAATGAGTTCCATGGTCGTGATCCGTTCGAGAGGCTTCCATCAATGTGTCAGCCACACCAGCAGATAGCACTCTGCAGGAAGCCTCATCAAGTCTGACGGAGTGGTTGGGAGACTGTCTGGGGGAGACTCCAAAAGAGCCCAACCCGCCGGGGAGTGGTGGAGAAGATGGTGGAGGTGAAGCTCGGAGGAACTGGTGGTGCTGTCGAGAAAGATTGTGTCGTCGGGGGGAGGATGAGGGTGGTAGTGGCTGAGCTCATGTCGATGTCAATAGGAGATCGAGGTGAACTGGAAGATGAGGTGGTGACGAGGGAAGTCGGTGCTAAAACAATGAGTGAGGTGGGGTGAACTGAGGGGTGTGCGGGAGGAACCTCCGTCGAAAGAAATTCCCATAGGGCTCTGGATGGTGCGGAAGGAGAGGGTGGCGAGGATAGTGGTGACGATGGAGGGGAAACCAAGGAGATGTGGTGTGATGCCGGTCCCTAGGAATCAATGATCCATGGAAGGAGAATGGGGGATGAAGGAGTAGTTGATGATAGAGCCATCGATGATGAAGGTGGCAGTGGGGGGATGTCGATGATGGGCAAGGTGTCCATGGATGACGAGGGTGGGGGTGGAGTGGATGTCAATGACGAGGGTGGGGGTGGAGTGGATGTCGATGATGAGGGTGGCCGTGGGATGGATGTCGATGACGAGGGTGGGGGTGGAGTGGATGTCAATGACGAGGGTGGGGGTGGAGTGGATGTCGATGATGAGGGTGGCCGTGGGATGGATGTCGATGGTGGGCAAGGTGTCAATGATGAGGGTGGGGCTAGAGTGGATGTCGATGACGAGGGTGGCCGTGGGATGGATGTCGATGACAAGGGTGGCTGTGGGATGGATGGCGATGATGGCTGCTCCCTAAGGAGGCGGGCTCGAGGTCGTGAGGAGGAACCAGGGTCGGGCGCTTAGGATGGGCCATCGAGTGAGTGTAAAAGTAACGTGCCATGTGTGTGAATAATGAACCAGCAAAGCATAAACCTGGTGTGCGTGTGATGTGATATGGGCTATGGCAGAGCGGAGAACAGTGGAGATGAGTGCAGCCCAATAAAAGGGGCGAGTGGTGTGCAAAGAGAGAAATGCATCAAACAAGGGGAGGTGAAGTACTCCTGGTTGGGGATGGGGCAAGGCGGGTGAGAAGATAATAGAGGAAAAAATGTGGGGAGTGAAGCGATTCTGCCGACACCAAAGTGCTGGCATCCAGGGAGATGATGGGGGATGCTGGGTCATGAGGGGATTTCCGCCTAGGAATCATCCCAGGGACTGACCCCTAGAGGTTAAGGACCCAATGGACTCCTTAGGAATCTCGGAATACCCAATCCCGTCTATAGGCTTGGGAATGGTGGGAAACTAAAAAACCTCGCCAATGTAGGCAGTGGAGTGTGGGGATGCGCTTGGTGGGGCTAAGTCCACCAAGAAGGATTTGCATAAATCCTCCGATGCAGTGGTGAAATCTAAAGAGTCAAAGTGAGCCAACCCTACTAAGGCAAGCTCGTGGGATGATAAAACAAGAGATAATAGAGGACCTAGAGGGTGGCGAGGAAATGATACCTCAGCCCCAGTGGAGATGATAGCTCGGTGGTGGCGGTGGCGATGGTCAAAGCAGCTGCGTGAGCCATGCTGGCAATGTCAATGGCGGCCACGAGAGAGGTGGGCACGAGGGGGATCTGAGAAGAAGAGACCGTCGAAGGTGGGCCGGAGAAGAGTGATGGTGGCGGGCCGGAGAAGAGGGACACTCCTGAGGATGAAGTCAAACCCTGGGTGCGGGCCCTACAGCTCGCTGGGTGCTCCACCACGACAAGGCTAGGGCAGAGACATTGACTCTACTGCAAGGGTGGGGTGCGGGAGGCAAATGAGAGCATAGGAGAAGGGTGGGCTAGGAAAGAGAGAGAGAGTGGTGGTTGCTTGGTGATAGAAAAAGAAGAGAGAGGGTCGATGAATATGATAGAAAAATAATTAATAATAAGAATAAAATAAAAGAAAAATAATGAAAAATAACCAAAAGGGTGAGAGAGAAAAGATTTGAGAAGGCGGGTTTTTTTTTGGGTGGTCGTGATGTGAGAGAAGGGGGCACAAGGGAAAATAGGAAAGGGGGGGCTGGTGGTGAGGTGAGAGAGGGGGGAGAGCGAAGGGGGGGGGCTGGTGCACACCCCAGAGCAAGCAAGGGGGCGGCTGGTCATGAGGTGAGAGAGGGGGGAGGCCTGGACATACAATGGGCCAGCAAGGGGGCTGGTCATGAGGGGAGAGAAGGGCGCATAAGGGAAAACGAAGGGGGGGGGCTGGTGGTGAGGTGAGAGAGGGGGGAAAGCGAAGGGGGGGGCTGCTGTGCACCCTGGAGCAGGCTGGTTCGTGAGGTGAGAGAGGGGGAAAGCGAAGCGGGGGCCTGGTGGTGAGGTGAGAGAGGGGGGAAAGCAAAGGGGGGGGCTTGTGCACCCCAGAGCAGGCGAGGGGGGCAGCTGGCCGCCGTGAGGTGAGAGAGGGGGAAGGATTGGGCGCACAATGGGTAAGCGAGGGGGGGAAACTAGTAGGTGAGAGGGGGTTCGTGTGAGGAAGAGGGGGTGGGGGTGTCGGTGAAGCAAGTGGGGGGTGAGAGGTGACTGTTGCACACCAGCACGGGGGGGCGGGGGGGGGGGGTGAGGAAAGTAGGGGGGAGAGGAGAGGTGGGTCGGCGGTTGGTGAGTACGCAACAGAGGACGGGGAAGACGAGGGGCGAAGAGGGTGGGGCCGCGTGAGCGAACAAGGGGGGGCTGGACGGTGGGGTGAGACGGTGAGGGAGAGAAGGTGGTGGGGTCGCCCGAGGGAAGGGGGAGAGGAGAGGGATGGTGGTCGGTGGGGTGAGAGTGTGAGGAGCGTGTGATCTATGAGGAAGGGAGGGGGTGGTCGGTGGGGTGAGGGAGGGAGAGAGGGTGAGGAGCGTGTGATCTATGAGGAGTGAAGGGAGGGGGTGGTCGGTGGGGTGAGGGAGGGAGAGAGGGGGGGTCGGTGAGGGGGAGAGAGAGAGGAGGGTCGGTTGGTGAGTACACAGCAGAGGAAGGGGAAGACGAGGGGGGTTGGGCGAGAGGGTGGGGCCGAGTCAGTGAACAAAAGGGGGGGCGCTAGACAGTGGGGTGGCGGTGAGGGAGAGAAGGTGGTGGGGCTGCCGAGGGAAGGGGGAGAGGAGAGGGATGGTGGTCGGTGGGATGAGAGGGTGAGGAGCATGCGTGGTCGGTGAGCAGTGAAGGGAGGGGGTGGTCGGTGGGGTGAGGGGGGGAGAGAGGGGGGGTCGGTGAGGGGGAGAGAGAGAGGAGGGTCGGCGGTTGGGGGGGTCGGTGAGGGAGAGAGAGAGAGGAGGGTCGGTGAGGGGGAGAGAGAGAGGGGGGGGTCGGTGAGGGGGAGAGAGGGGAGAGAGGGGGGGTCGGTGAGGGGGAGAGAGGGGGGGGTTGGTGAGGGGGAGAGGAGGGTCGGTTGGTGAGTACGCAGTAGCATAGGAAGGGGAAGACAAGGGGGGGTCGGGCAAGAGGGTGGGGCCGGGTGAGCGAACAAGGGGGGGGGACGGTGAGGAAGAGAAGGTGGTTGGGTCACCTGAGGGAAGGGGGAGAGGAGAGGGATGGTGGGGTGAGAGGGTGAGGAGCGTGTGGTCGGTGAGGAGTGAAGGGAGGGGGTTGTCGGTGGGGTGAGGGAGAGAGAGGGAGGGGGTTGTCGGTGGGGTGAGGAGGAGTGAAGGGAGGGGGTTGTCGGTGGGGTGAGGGAGGGAGAGAGGGGGGGTCGATGAGATGAGTGAGAGGGGAGTGGTCGGTGGGTGAGGTAATGGGGGAAAAGAGAGAAAGAGAAAGGTGGCTGGTGTTTTTGTTTTCGGTTTTTTTTATAAATGTTTTTTTTGGGGGTGGGTTTGCTTTGTTTTTTAATAGAAAAAAGAAAACTAATATGGGGGAGTCGATTTTTTTTGGGGAAAAAAATATTTTTTTTATTTTTTTGTTTGGAAAAATAAAATAAATATTGAGGGTTTTTTTTCTTTTGGTAAAGAAAAAAAATACAAAGGGGGAATTTTTTTATTTTTGCTTGATTGAGGAGAAAGGGAGGTTGGGTTAGTCGTTGATGGCACTGTATTTTGGTGCAATTGAGGGGAGAAGAGAGAGGAAGGGGAGAAGCGAGAGGAAAAGGGGAGAAGAGAGAGGAAAAGGGTGGTCGGTGAGTGAGGGAGAGGAAGAGACCGAGAGAGGGGATGGTCGGTGGTGGGGAGGGGTTGTTCGGTGGGGTGAGCAAGAGGGAGAGAAAGAGAGAGGTGGGTGTTTTTTTTTGGGCATTGAAGAAGGCCGAGGGGAGAAGTTAGAGATGAGGGGGTCGATGAGGAAGGGGTGGTGAAGCCACCCTCGAAACCTCTAAAAAAGAAGGAGAAAAAAAATGATACAAAAAATGTATAAAAAATATGTACAATCCCTTGCCTTCTTATGCCCACTAGCTCGCTTGTCACCCTCGAGGAAGCCAATACTTCTTGACCCTAGATCCGTTCACCAATGGAAGGGCGGCACCTTGGAGTTTCTAACTGTACCGCACCCATGGGCAACAACTCAGAAAGGACCCTACCAAGCATACACCAGCTTCCTAGCCTTTTTTTAGATATTTAGAGTTATAAACCAAAGCCAAGTCACCTTTGGTGTAAGATTCTTCCTCAGCCTGAATAACAAATAAGCATCTACTTTAATCCCTTATAATTGTTCCATGTTTCTGAATACGAGAAAATATTTTTTTTTCTCGTTTGGCCTAGTGAGATAAAAAATTTCTAGAGAGTGGTAAATCAATATTGGGATATTTTTGGATAAATAAATTCTATAAATATAAAAAAAAAGTTTTTGTGAAACAAAAAATCAAAATAGATTTTCCAAGGTGCAATTGGAATTAATTAAAAATGATTTAGAAGACCTTAACCTAAGGGTCAAGATTTTTAAAAAATTTTGGATTAAGGTTCCTATGGACCAATAAGATTAATCTAAGTGTTGGGATAAGATAAATCCAAAGAATAAAAGAAAATACCCAAAAATGAGTAAATGCCAACATAAGGTGAAGAGTTGACTGAGTACTAGATTTATTAGTTAAAAATTATGAAGTATTAATAAAAAAATGAGATATTTTGGAGTAATCATTCATTTTTGACACATTGGTAAGGAGAAGGGGGCCCTTTAAGGAGGCACCTATTTCACATGTGTGGATGAGTCTTAAACTAAAAAATAATAGGATATTTTTATCTCTCCTCTCTCTTGGAGGATTAAACCAAATAAAAAAGAGAGCCAAACTGGTCCAAATCTTGTCCAAATTCAGCCAAACTGAAGTTGAAAAATTCTAGAACTCAATTGGACTCAGTTAGTGGCCTCCCTCACTTATAAATAGACCCTCATTCTTTTGTATTCTCATCTGTGAACTAAACTATGCCGGTATTACTCTAAGATAAGCTTATTTTCTATTATGCTCTACAAATTGAAGAGATTGGAGCTTCTCTCTCTCTTCAATCTTCCTTGGAGTCTTCATCAACATACCCAACCAATTGATTGGTTGGGGGCCTCTACTTTGATTAAAGAATCAAGAAATCTAGGAGGTAAAGTATGGTTTATGGTCTTTTTTTTTAAAAATCTCCAAATGTTTCTCTCTTCTCATCCCCTCTCAAGCTTGAGAAGCATTCAATTGAATGGATTTTTAATACAATTGAAGTTCTTTAATGAATTGTAGTGATAAACACATAAATTTGCATTTATGCTTAAATTGTAATGTTTTTTTAAAGCCCATCGTATCAGAAGCACACCATTTTAATCGTGCGAAGGCTAGTCAAGACCTCGGCAGGCTTTGCTGCAAGCGACGTCCCTTGACGACTCCTCGCCAGCTGTTCCAACAAACCTCCTCTTAGAAAAACATAAGCGAAATGCTTCCTCCAGCATTCTGGCGTAAAATAGTCCTTTGAAAAAAAAACAGAGGTTCAAATGCAAGTAAAATTCCAATTTGAGATTGGTTCCAAAAACCCTTTTTCCATAATTCCTAGTTTCATAAAATGAGGATCCTTGATCTCTCATCAAGGTAATCTACCCATCATTTAGTCTGACTGTCCAACTAGATTCTTGGTGAGTTTGGTCAGGAAAAACTAGTTTAGTTTCTGTAGTCTATTCTTTGTGATTCGAAACTGGAATTGGTCCTCACAAAGTTTTTTCTTGATTCAGATCGAGAGGTGGACAAGTAGGTTTACTGTCCGTCCCTCTTGTAGTCTAACCAAATTCAATCGGTTTAGTTCTACAAGGATTCCCTTCAGATAAACATCTAGAATCAATGCTTTGAACTCTATTGAAACCTTAGTTCTCATTAGGAAAAATTTGGACTCAAAAAGGGGCCTTGTAAGAGATCCCTTGGGATGGTGATGTGGACAAAGCAAGCCAATAAATCCACATATAATATTGGAGGGTACGTGCGTCATTTTTGAGTTCTTTATTCCATTAACTGACATGTAGGGTGTTTTTTAATTCAAAACAATGCATCTTGAGTATAGTTTTTTATTCCCACTATGGTGCCTTATTTTATTGAAAAAAGACACCACTCTCTTTCTTCATTACACTTTTGAATGTAACGAAGCCAACTTTGCTAACCAAACTTGAACCGAACTTCGTCCCTGCAACCCATCATCTTGCATTGTCTCCCTCATTGTTCTCCTGACTGCACAACCACAACCACTCCAAATCCGAATTGTTTTGAGCGGGAGGTTTTTGATTTTCTCTTCTTCTCAAGGCGGCAAGTTTTGAAAAAGGATGGAAAAGTATTTGTTCTTCATGCGCCATACCTGCTTGTGCATGAATAACAATCCCATTTCTTACCTTTTTCAAGTGAGGGTTGTGCTTACAAGTACTCTGTACATTTTGGTTCATCCAGGATACCAACAAGTTTGTTTGATGGACAAGGAGGTATTATTTAGTGATGTTGTCTTTTGGTTTTAATGAAGCAATCTTCTTCACGGGAGATAAGTGTTTTGGTTTTTTTTGGTTAAAGTGTGAGTTCATGATGCTTTTTGGTGTTGTTAAAGCACAGAACAATGCAATGGAACCTGTGCAGCAAAAGAGGAAAAAGGTGGACATCCACTTCCAAGTAGAACCCGATTATGCTCCCTGCTGTAAAAGAAATTGGTCTAGGCCAGCATGCGAAGCCCGCATTACTGAGCTTCGAAATGAAGGAAAGAAAAATATGGACCTATGGTTGGATGGTAGTATTTACCCACCAGATCCAACCTCCTCTCAATCTCCATCATTCTTTGGGTTGACAAGTTTCTTCAAGTTTGTGTGTGAGGGTGAAAATGGATTGCTTGGGTATTGCAAAAGACTGTTTGGCCAATGTCAAAGTATCTTTGAAAGACATGATAGAAATGCCAGGATAAAAATGCTTGAAGGTGCGAATTTTTACTTGGCATCGATCACAACAGCTTTGCAAGCTTCAAACGAGGACAAAGCAAAAGTTTGTGCTGGGTTACAAAAAGAGTTTGATCATTTGCAGCAGCAGACTATTTGTAAGATGCAAGACACTATTAAGGAGAAGAATGAAATTTTGGCAGTTCCAGAAATCAACAATTTCACATTGGAGAGTGAGAATGCACACCTTCGAAAACAACTTGAAAAGTTCAACAGAAAATTGCAATATTTGAAAGACACGCCATTGGGTGCTCAATTACGCAAGAGACAGATCAAACCATTGGAAGAACTCAATGTTGGAGGTGGCCAATGGAAGCGTCGTGTAAAAGCTTGCAGGTATTGGGATCTATAATTTCTTTGAGCTTAAATTTCTTTGAGCACTCACTTTCATTTTCATCTTTAGTTCCTTTTTTGGAGATGGGGGATTGGGTGTGGGGGTGGTATAGTTAGATGAATGGTGGACTGAAATAGCTATCGTTGTTGCTTTAGGATGGTCACAGATGTTGTGGGTCCAAAAGAGTAAGGTTCTGATATATTTGGCAAAGTTCTGACAAAAGACATCGTGGAGTCAGCAATACAGCATCCTAAGTTTGCAAGACTTCGATCAGACATAGCAAAGCAATCCTTGAAGGAGGTGAGTGAAGCATTCATGCCTGCAGATGCACAAGGTATATGTGACATGGCTGGTATAAGCACAAAGTCTTACAGGATGTTGTTTAATAAAGTTAAAGAGGGTTTCAATTGTAAGCTTGGAAAAAAAACAGTAATTCCCATTCCAAAACCATTTCACGTGAACAAAGCTCGAAATATTCTCAACTTGGGAATGGTCGACCTTGTTGGAGAGCCTTGTCACGTGTCTAGCACATTGACAGTGACTAAAAAGAGCGGGGAACAGAAAATTATAGAGCTTACAGAGTTCAACAATTTCATCATGGATGTTCGGAAATTACAAATGGCTATGGTGAAATTTTATGACATCAGTGTACATGAGTGCAATGGAAGGCTGAAATTTGTTTTGAAACTTGATGAGAGTGAGGTGATCAAAGGACAGAAGCTAGAAAGGGTTAGCATTACTTTAATGAATAGAGCTTTGGATGCAAGTATCAGTAATGCTGATGAGAAGCACTTTAGTGTACAATCCGAAAATGAGATTTGGTGGCTGGCTGCATTTGAGGTGACGTGCTATCCATTTTTAAAAAAAGAATATTATGTTGCTATCCTCTTGTTATGATGTTGTAGACAATCTAACAGTTGTTGTTAAACAGGTTCCAACAGAGACCCATGAAATTCTGAAGTGGTACTTCAACCAGACTGAGCTTCCTTCCACTATCCATGAATGGCAAAAAGCTTTATGTAGAAGGATATGGTGAATATGAGGTTGAATGGCACCTGGCTGCAGATCTTAAAACCTTGAAATGCATGTTTGGTATTTCCCAAAGAGCAATGGCCAAGTATCCTTGCCTGTATTGTATGACCGAACGAGGTGTCTCCAAAGGAGGAAAAGAGAGAGAATGGAAATGCCTAAATGCAATCAGTAATAGGCGTGAACCCCCAAATCGTGATGCTCCAGGAGTGGATCCTAATTGGGATCCAATTCTTCCTATCCCTTTGATCAGAGTTCATATTTGTGTTTTGCATGCGCTGGTTAGAATAATTGAGAAACTAGTCTACATGTACATCGAATTTTCATGGAATATGAAACCAGCAGTAGAGAGTGAAAGAACTATTAAAAAAATAGAGCAAGTGCTTTCAGATGCAGGTTTACATTGGTCAAGTGAAGATTGAGAAGGACTTGAGAAGATCAGGGAAGACCGGCGGAAATGTTCCTAGCAAACCATGTTTTGGAGGTGCAAAAGCCAGAAAGTTCTTATCTAATCATACCCAGAGAGGTCATCTGGGTACAGATTTTGAGGTGTGGAGGAAGCTTCATGCAGCTGTACCTGATCGAGGCTCTTCAGGACAAGCAAGGGTGGCAAAGGCCAAAGCGTGGTTGGCACTTGATCGCCTAGCACCTTTGTTGCAAAAAGCAAGGTTTGAAGATGGGGATGTTGAGAAATTTGAGGCAGTTGTGACAGAGTTCTACACTAGCTATGAAAAGGCATGGGGTGCGACAAACTTGACACAATACATGGTTATTACTTGAAAACCTACAGCTTTGAGTTTTTTTTGTTGTTCAAAAAATATTGTACGATACTAAATGTCCTGTTGTTGTTGAGCATTTGTAGCACATTTTGCATGCACATGGAACCTTTTTTGCGGAAGAGTTTGGAAGCCTTGGGATTTAGTCTACCCAAGGCATGGAAAGATCTCATTGGCAAGCACGTTGTGCCTATCAACAAAGGGCCACTCAACATGGAGGAGGAATAAAGAAAAGTAATCCCATGAAGCAACTATGTCAGTGGTGGTATAGGCGGATTCAAGTGAGGGCTCGTGTGAAGATCAAACATGCTGAATCAGCTGTGTCATGTGCAATAAGAAAGGTTCAGGCTGAACGGAGACATTCAATATATGTCTCCTCACAGGGAAAGCAGAATCATGCTGAATGGCTAAGACGACAAAGACAGGGCAGAGTGTGGAAGAAAATGAAAGATTTTAAAAGAACAAGAGCTTTCATCTATGTCCCATATAAATGTTTCCAATATATATACATTTCATAGTTTGTAATGGTACAAGAAGAGTATTGAGAAATATGACAAAACTGGAACAATCTAAATTTGTTAATCTGGAGCAGAGACTTCCCCTAGCCGAGCCTTTTTTGATGACGTTTCTGCATCATCTTCTTCATCCTCTATCAATGGCACAATAGGGACCTTTGGCCTTGCTGTTCTAAGAAGATGCTTCTTCCCGCAATCACTCAACAGATTAGGATCTTTGATTCCACATGCCAACCCGTAAGCAGCATATGTTAAATAATATTTACATCTTAACGAATATACTCCAGGTCCCTCTCCAAAAATTCGAATAGCTGCTTGCCGCTCCAGAAGTATTGCCTTGTTTGCATTCAGCCTTAAGTGATAGCCACCTAAATACCTGGATAGAGTCTTTATCGCCATCAGAGGAAAACTGGCATTGTCCTTGGAGAAGCTAGCATGAAATATCACAATTTGAGGGAATTTTAGGTGATGTATATATGTTCCTAGTGTCGAATCGTGGCCCAATCCCGCCATACGCTTGCCTGAAGCACGTTTGAGGAGCATTAGCCAGAAACAACATCACCAAACATTTCAGGACAAAGTTGATAAAGCCAAATCCACAACAAAAAAAAAACTAACCTCTTGGTTCTCATCTGCTTCAAGCAAGGAGTCTTGCCATAAATTAGTGCTCGAACTAGGAACGGTTTCCGCTGACTTATTTGGCACATCCCTAAACCCTCCCATGTTGGTGATATTCAGTCTGTCCCTTGCTTCTTGTAGCTCTTCCTCTGTGGCATCTTTTCCTTCATATCTAAGGGCATCAGCATAGATCATCTTTAGTGTTGCTGCAGCAAATAGGAACTCGGTGTCTTTCACATGGCTATCCACTAGTAAGTACTTGTCTATCCCATCATCATCTACAAAATTGTCATCGACCTCCAGATTTTGGGCTATGAAAGCTATGCAACGGTCCTCCCTTAAGTTAAATACATGTTGTATGTCTGTCAGCAATATATACTCTGAATCTCCTACTTGGTAGGAGGGGAGTAATGGTGTTGGAATAGGGGAGGAGTCATCTGATTCAATCACAAGCTGACCTATATCACTGTTTTGTTCTCTAACTGCCTCAATATCAACCGCCGAACTGAGCTTCCTCTCTTCTTCAACATTGAACTCCTTAACCACATGAGGAGTGTCCTCCTCTTCAGCAACATCCTCAACGGTGGGACTAGCCTCACGAGAAATCGTGTCTTCACTTTCATTTGTTGCATGCGGCTCTGTACATTCTTCATCTGTTAATTGCACGTTCATGTGCAAGAAGCATAAGAAGGCATAAGAGTATTCCATCAAGCGGCATTTTCTTTTGTGAAAAGGGCATAGCAAAGCTCTCTTCTTATCACATGGCACCTTGTGCCAGTCCCTGTTTAACCTCTGCTTCTTCTCCGGTGACACCTTGAGATTAAAATGAATGTGACTTTTCCCATCAATCATCATTGGTTCTTCATTTGTGAGCTCGTCAAACTCTTGCTTTGCCTCTTCGAAGTATCCATGATGGCTAGAAAATGTATCCTCCAGAGAAAAATCGCAATTGAACATCAACGAAATTGCAGGGTGCAAATCATGATGTCGACATTTGTAGAGGAAGTCATATAATAGAGTTGCAGGTGTTTCTTTAAGCTCTTCGTCCACATCAAACTCGACTTGAACTTGCGCCATGGCTGAATTCAAGGGTGTAGATAAGACATGGAAAATATTAGTTCAAGCAATGAATCAAGAGACAGTCGATCTTAAACAACAAATCTCTGTGTGGTGTGAATGGATTCAACATAACGCGAGAGGAGATGCCAGAGGAATCCACGTATTTCTCCTCGCGTTGTAGTGAATCTATTTTCCCTAACGCAAATAAAATTGCACAGCGGAGAGAGTCGCCCCACTCACTTTCGAGGTGGGAGAGGGTGGCCAGCTTCAGAGGACACCAGGTGACTTCCGACTACCGCCACAGTACTGAACCGATTTTCCACCTCCTGTACGACAGTCTCCATCCATTCGCACGACAGTCTCCATCCATTCGCACGCAAGAAATGTAAGTTTTTGTATACTACTTGATTGTTTTGTAAGTTTCTTGTATATTGCTTGTTTGTTTTGTTTTTTCTTCGACTGTTTCCCCTGTGCCATTGTTTTTTCTTTGACTGTTTGCCTTTTGCCGTGGTGATTCGATTCACCTTAAAGCACACGACGGGCCATTAG
Organism: Cibotium barometz; assembly: GCF_041138505.1. Taxonomy (NCBI): domain Eukaryota; kingdom Viridiplantae; phylum Streptophyta; class Polypodiopsida; order Cyatheales; family Cibotiaceae; genus Cibotium; species Cibotium barometz. Next base: position 48,805,241 of record NC_141048.1, on the reverse strand, counting down.
AATCTCAATAAGCTCCATGTCTTATGGTGAATCGAATCACCATGGCAGAAGGCAAACGTAAGAGATTCGCGATAATCCTCCTCCCGTTGTAGAAAATCGATTCACTATAACGCGAGGAGGATTGTTTTGCTTTGACTGGCCCTTAGACTCGCGTTATGGTGAATCGATTCACCATAACGCAAGACCAAGGGGCAAAGGATTCACGATAATCCACCTCTTATTGGTGTCAATTAATTCACCTCCTACACGACAGTCTCCATCCATTCCCACTCATAGAATGTGATGAAAGTGTATTACTTGATTGTTTTTTGAGTTTCTTGTATAATACTTGATTGTTTTGTTTCTCCTTCGACTGTTTGCCCTCTGCCATTGTTTTCTCTTTGACTGTTTGCCCTCTGTCATGGTGATTCGATTCACCGTAAAGCAGACGACGAGTCATTAGAATCTCAATACTGCTCTATGCTCGACGAGGATTGTTTTGCTTTGACTGGCTCTCAGTCTCGCGTTATAGTTAATCAAAGCACTATAACGCAAGATCGAAGCTCAAAGGATGCATGATAATCCGCCTCTTATTGGTGTCAATGAATTCACCATAACGCGAGAAGGATTATTGTGTTTCTGTGGGCCTTCATCTCGCGTTATGGTGAATGGATTCACCATAACGCGAGGAAGTGCATATTGCTTTCTTGGCCACCCTCTCTCGCTTTATGGTGAATTGTTAATCGTGTACTACTGAATAGCAAAGTTTTCTGCTTTTTCTTGCGTTTTCAGATGGCTCGTGTAAGGCATACAGCTAGACGCATTGACAATGCAGCTCCCTCATCTACTGGGAAGAAGATGGGCATTCTGAAAGCCTCAAGGTCCAGGAAATCAAGCAGTCCTTCCCGATTGTCCAAAACGCAGCCTAGACTAAGGCGTTTCGGAGAGCATTCGGCAGCCCTGCGAGAAATCAAAAAGTTTATGAAGCACCCGCCGACAGCTACTATTCCCAGATTGCCTTTCCAGAGGCTTGCCAGGAGAATTTGTGAGCAGAATGGAATTTTGTTCAGGTGGAAGGCATCGGCCTTGTTTTGCTTGCAGGAGGCCACAGAAGATTGGATGATCGAATTTTTTTTGGATAGTTACGTTCTTGCTGCCCACGCACACAGGGTGACAGTAATGAACAAAGATTTTTTCAGCCTAGTAGCCCTTCGTTTCAGATACGATAAGTTACTTAGACCAGTTACGTTTACTGATGAACGAATGTTACAAATTTTGGATGTCCGTCCTGTACAAAAAGAGAGAATTGAAGAGGTGACCGAGGGAGGCCCAGATCATGAACATCAGACTCGGGCAAATTTAATGACAAGCTCTCAAAGGGAACATCAAGCTGCAATGCTTGCATTGCAAACAAAAAGGGAAAATGTTCGCACACTCCACGCCATGAATCGGGAGGCGCTGCAATTTTTGTTCCCGGAGTTCTATGTACCCTTTAATATTAGAGCGCATAGATGTTATTTCCCGATTCATGCTGAAGAAATCAACATTTTGTTTGATCCCAAAACTGAAGTCAACGACAAAGTGCTCAGATGTGTTTTAAGGTATACTCTTTTCTCTGTCCTCCCACAATTTTTCATTCTTGGCTCTTAAAGTTGATGCCTCACTCTTGATATGTTTCCTTGTGAAGTTTTGTTATTTCGCTATTGCCCGAGAATGTACAGCAAACGAGTGTTCCAGATTGATTCACTGGTCTCAACACTGTTGCTAGTAGAGTCAGTTCCGTACCTCGATGTGCTGAACTGGTTTCGGGAGGTCCAGCTGGACGATGCTCGAGTATTTTTTTTGGCATATCATGAAAAGTGAGTTTCTCTCTCTCTCTCTCTCTCTCTCTCTCTCTCTCTCTCTCTCTCTCTCTCTTGCATGATGTTTATAGGAATCACCGTACACGAGTTATATAGTGCTTCCTTTGGATTGAAACTAATAGAAATCTATTGTGCAGTTCCCATTGGAGTATTTTTTTTGGCATATCATGAAAAGTGAGTTTCTGTCTCTCTCTCTCTCTCTCTCTCTCTCTCTCTCTCTCTCTCTCTCTCTCTCTCTTGCATGATGTTTATAGGAATCACCGTACACGAGTTATATAGTGCTTCCTTTGGATTGAAACTAATAGAAATCTATTGTGCAGTTCCCATTGGAGTCTTCTACTAGTCGACGTGCAAGAAAATGTCATTTACCTTGCAAATTCGACATCTGGTGTCCATGGAAATGTTTTGCTGTAAGTAAAAATCATTAAGATACATATTATTGTTTGAGTTAGAAGTCCGGATTGATCAGGATAATGATTGGTCTCTGTTTACAGTGGAGTCAGGAAACTAATGGCAGCTTACGAGAGCCTCAGCAATGGACATCGACACCCTGGATCGATCGACCATCCGAAGGGTTAGTGTCCCCAAACAAGAAGATGGCTACAGCTGTGGTTGGGTGGAGGGTTGCACTTAATGCAATGTTGCTGCTACGAAGCATTTTTCAGCTCCCTTCAGAGGATGTAAGCATTTTCAGCTCCCATACGCATGATGCTCTTGTTTATCTTCTTATATTTTGTCATGTTGATCTTATTTATGCCTTGATGAATTGTGATGGCAGTTTCCATCAATGTCTCGCTACGTGGACCTAGACGTCCAAACGTTTAGGGAGGAAACGATTGCGAAATTGATCGAGGTCGCTGAAGTTATGCCTCCAGACGGGCCAGTGGACTTCATCCCGCCCAATCCACGAGGGGGGATAGGCCCCCCTGACCCTCTTACATGGGCTCCATACTTGGGAGAAGAGCCATGGCTCCATCCTGAAGCCGATACCTATGGGTTCCAGTAATAAATAGTTTTTTCCTTCTTCCAACAAATGTACGTTTGTAAATATGCAGCTATACATGTATTGGAGAGAGAACATCAATTGTAAATACACTTTTCATTTGAAAATCAGAGGATCAAATTTGCTACTGTGTTCCTTCACTGCTTGCTTTCTTACTTTAAGCCTTTTTTGTGTACATAAAATTTCAATTGGGGAATTCTTGCCTTCATTACATTGTTTTAAACAATAAAGCATTACAAAAGCAATGTTCTGAATAGATAAGTTTATTGCATATGGAAAATACATTGTCACCGTATACATGGTCACATCATATATCTTCTAGTGCCTCCAATCCATGTGGGGTTGCAACATCTTTACAAATGATCTGATGCTCTCTTCTTTTACTTAGCTTCCGACCATCGAGCTTGAAGCAAAATTGATCTGTAGGATTCTGAATAGCTACTTCTAATTCCTTCCTAACATATTCGAGAGTCCAATTCTCTTCCACTTCCAATGTCAAAGATGGGTGACCCTGTCGAATCATAACTATATCTATCAAGCAAGAGTGGCTGCCATCTCTTGTATCTTGGTCCATGCTTTCCCAATTGTTGTTGATCCATCGCCACCTTCTATAAGTAAATGACATGCACAGATATTGCCTGGCAATATAGTATCTGATTCCAAAATATCATTAGGATAATTTTTCGAGTATAATCAAATAAGCGTTGTAACTGTTTCACAAAAATACATTATAATGTTATAACACTCACCGAAATGCAATGTCGGAGGTGTTCAATCGACATTCGATCAAATCATCTCCCTTTGATTATTTCACTCTCCAACCTTTGTCAAACAAATGATCAAGCCAGGCTTCATCTACATCTTTGCACACAAAAGTTGTTCTAGTTTTTCTCAATTGTTTACAATCAGAAAATAAATGAACAAAGCATGCAATTGGAACAAACAAACTTAAGTGCACATTTCTTGCACCAATGCTAGGCTTCATAGCACATTTAATATCATTAAACATTTTGGTCCTGTATGACTCTATCACTTGTGTGTCAAGCAATGGCCACTCAGGACTATCAAGTGCGGGCAACGGAATACGTTCCAACTTTCCATGTCGACTCGATTGAGTGGGCAAGGTATAAAATGAGTCATAGAAATATGTTCTACTCCTTGCGAGATCACTTGGTGCACGACCTTCGTATTGAAGTTCCCCCACCTCACCATGTACGACATTCAAGAATCCCGTCAAGCATTGTGCAGGCTCCCACTCCTGAAGATTGGATGGGTACAAATCTGTGCAAGGCAGAAAAATGTATATCAATCACCTTATTTGCAACATTGAAATACAAAACACAAGCACTTACAATGTGGTCTGTGTCTTGGAAGTCCTTCCAATGGTCCCACGTTGATCTCTTTTTGCATGAATACATACTGGATCAACACTTCTTTGACAGTTTTCCCTCCTGGTGCCATCTTAAAGTCAAGGATCCTTCCTTTCCAATGTTTGGCCAAGTCTTCAGATGCCTTTCCCTTCACTCGGTAGTGGCCTTGTTTTCCTGGCTGCATAGTGACCCAAGAGTACTTCCTGTATACTTGGGGAATCCATTCTTCGTTCTCGTCTTTTATGTTATACAACACAACAGATGAGATACTGCTCCTTGCTCGTTTCAGTCCACTTTCGGGTGCCATGATAGATTAACAGACGTATGAGAAAGAAGAAGTAGCAGAAAGTGGATGACTGGGCTAACCGCTTTTGTGGATCAAGGAGGGAAGAAGAAATGAGGGACGGTGTGTTCTTTTGGGCGCCAAAGATGTTTCGAGATTCAAAAGTGGAACCAAGTTGAGGGAATAACCAGGAGAATGTGTATCTATCTATTCCAAGCATTCAAGCTTCATTAGTTCTAGGGGTGGCGGAAAGAATTTTTTAGTGCTCCACGTCTAACACAGGAATGTGGAAAACATTCTTTTATTGTGTTAGTTTCTGACAAAAAAACGATTGTAAATATTTTAAGACAAGGTGATGGTTTTTTTTAATATTTCATGAAGATAAGAGTTTCTCCACGTTTTGGGTGGGTTTGTACAGAGGTCCCACCACCGGTGAATCTCGTTTGTAGATTACATGTCACTCAATCTATGTGTCTATTATTATATTATTGTTGAAACAGCTCTCTTTTGAGTCCAGAATTTTCCTAATGTCAGTTTCTTTAAGTGTCTCAATGACTGTGTCCTTTGATTTTCTAGTCGGAGATCTACCATTGATGCTACAATGATTGGTTGTTGTACTGACATGATGTTCGGTCCTTCTATCACATAATTTCTCAACCTTAATTCATTAGGTAGAATTATGGTGGAAATTCATCTTTTGACACTAAAATTTAATTTAAATCCATCTTTTGACACTAAAATTTAATTCAAATCCATCTTTTCTTAATTATCATAAAAATTCTTCTTTTTAACTAAATATCATACCTTTTTTTAATAAGCTTGAAATCCCTCTTTTTCTCATTTTAATGAGTGCAATCCAATTATCATGGGAATGCCTCTTTTACCATAAATTAAATCTATTTAACTAAATATCATACCTTTTTTTAATAAGCTTGAAATCCCTCTTTTTCTCATTTTAATGAGTGCAATCCAATTATCATGGGAATGCCTCTTTTACCATAAATTAAATCTATTTAAATTTTTTCTTAAAAATTACATAAAAATATCAATTAATTCCATTAAGCTAAAAATTCCACTTTTCTCATTTAAATATTTGAATTCCAATATGGTGGGAATTCCTCTTTCATCATTTAAACTTATTTATGCAAAAAGATAAATTTAACTAAATTTTCTCTTAAAATTTAAATAAAAAACTCCATTAATTTCTTTACACTAGGAATTACTCTTTACTTATTTAAATATTTGAATTCCAATATGGTGGGAATTTCTCTTTCATCATTTAAACTTATCTATGTAAAAAGATAAATTTAACTAAATTTTCTCTTAAAATTTAAATAAAAAAATCCATTAATTCCTTTACACTAGGAATTACACTTTTCTCATTTAAATATTTGAATTCCAATATGGTGGGAATTCCTCTTTCATCATTTAAATTTATCTAAGAAAAAAGATAAATTTAACTAAAATCCTTCTTTAATTTTTAAATAAAATATACATTATTTTAGCATCCTAATTTTTCTCTTACTTCATTGGAATACATGGATTTCCATTGTCAAGGGGGTTACTCTTTTAACATAAAAATAAATTACTAGAAATTTCTCTTTTTTCTAATTAAGCAGTCCCTGAGTGAAGTGCTACTAAGGAGGATCCAAGAGGGTTCTGACCAGGAGATGCACGGGTTCGCGGTTGCTAGGACACCCATGCATACGTCGAGGAAGTTTTCGAATGGACTAAAAGGAAAGATTTTTGGGAACCAAATTTTGATACTGGATCTCGTTGGTTGCCTAGCTGGTCTTCAATGGAGAGTCCAGAGGATATTATTGTAATACAATGGACTCAGAATTTTGGAAAATGATGATCATAAATATTATGATTTCTATTGAAGGATTGTTTTAAAGCCAGTCAAATCTGTTATAAATGTAATTTCATATTGGGTGTGTACGTGGTATGCCTACCTTAATTTTTGCATGAATCGCCGTGGCTAGGGGGCCTAGGAACTCTTTTCCTCGGTACCCGGGGCAAAAACACAACCAAATCTTTATAAAGGAATCCCACCAATACAGTGGTCGTCGAGTGGTTGGCTAACCCATAAGCCAGATGGGGTTAGGCTGGATCAAAGGATTCCTAAGAAACAACTAGATTTACGATTAGTTACGTTAATTAGTTTAAATCCTGAGAAGACCTTGTTCTATGGGAGGGGATCAGTGGTTGTGCCTCGTAAATGAGGAAAAAAGCGGTGATTCCATGGACCAAGTGTAATTCTCTTCTTGATCTGACTATGTGACTTCAGGTTCGGTCAGATTAGTTTAACTAGCTAAGACTTTGACTCGTTAGAGTAATTCCCCCATTAGAAGATTTTTCCCATGGTGGAATCGCCCGTGCCTTCCGAGCGAGGGGAGTCTTCCGGGCCCGGTCTTGGGGGGACCGCCTGGGCTAGCCTCTCGTCCTGAACATCCGCGAGCGAGGCCACGAGTGTGGATCCTTGCCCCACGCGGGAGGCCGACGCCACTTCTGCCGCGCCGCTGGACAGGGCGCCGCGGAGGGGGCAGGGACCTCACAGTTGGTATCAGAGATTTGTTGAAAGCTAATAAGGATAAATGAATTCTTATCAAAAATTGATAATAAAAAACTTAGAAAAAGCATTTTTCATAATGTATTTTCATTCCGCAAGTCTCATTATAAATAATTTTTAATCAAAGAAATTATTATTTCTAGATGGAATTTCCATACTTATCTGGTGTTCCCGACCTCACGTAATCACAAGACATGACTGTGTTCGCCTTCGAGCATCTCATCTCTTCTACTGCAACTCGAACAAGCCAAGTCAGACTCGCTTGCCATTTTGAGGATTTATATTTTCCTGACCCAGCGGAGAGACGATAGCATAAGTGGTTTGCAGGCGAGTATGTCCACACCTCTTGCGACCAACATGCAATGCTGAGGCTGAACCTCTCATTGGCCATGATTTTGATGAAGCTGAAAGTGGTACATGGTGTCATTCTATATCATTCAATGCCTTGAAATTTCAGACTTTCATGCCGAATCTACAGACTCCTTAGTCGCTTTATTCATAAGGAGAAGATAATAGCTCCCTTGGACAGTACGAGAACGGTTGCATCAGGGCATGATGGCTATGGCCCAGTACCGCCGTCTTATGCATCTCCCGAGGAGATTTTGATTTCTAGAGCCGAGCTGCTCTATGTAAATATTGAAACTTTTATATAAATAACAGGAATACTCAGTCCTGGAATGACCTTAAAACCTATTTGAGGAAGAGATTTTGTCCCCTTGGGTTTTTGGAAACCAAAATAAATGAATTCTTAGAGCTAAAGCAGGGGAGCAAAACCATCGAGGAATATCACCAGGCCTTCGCACTTCTACTCAAATATTCACCACCTCTTAATGAAGAGCAACTCATGGCCATGTTCATTCGGGGAATGAACGAACCCTTGGACACATTGGTCAAGAATGCCAAGCCAGTGTCCATGGTAGAAGCTGACAGAATGGTGGACTTTGCCAAAGCCTTCATCATGAAAGTCCCGCCAAAGCCAGCTCCCTCATCCTTTAAAAGATTTCAGACACTGGAAAGTTCTTCCAACTTTCCATCTCCAAAGAGACAACAAGGTCCTAACTAGAATGTGGAGACGAGAAGCTTCAGAAATGAAGGAAGAACTTTCCCCCTAAGTACATTCTCAGGAACTCCAGCTCTCTCCAGAATGCAAAGGGAAGAGCTTCGAAGCGAGAACGATGGATGGACGGGTCAGATTGTGTAGATGTATTTCGTTCGAGGTTTTTAAATGGCTTAGATTTCATCTTGTTATCTTGAATTAGATATGTGGACGGATGAGATTACATCTCTATACCTCAAACGAGATATTTCAATGGTCAAGATTATATTTCAATATCTCGTTCGAGATATGTGGACGGTGGAGATGACCTCATTGAATATGCTGAATGTACATCTGAGAGTGAGATGTCCAGGGGGATCCACCGTGGCATTGACGTGGATCCGAGTGGCATGCATATCTCAATCGAGATAGTGTGGTGGCGGTGACCTGTACTGGTGACATGGATGGTGACTTAAAACCCGAACTTGCTTGCGTGGCGTTAGTTGGTATCTCGTTTGTGATGATATGTTGCTTTAGGCTCGGGAGGCACGTGTCATGTTTTAATTGATGGCGATATCATGATCGAGGTACTCCGCCCGAGTTGCGACGATGTCCCAATTTTAGAGAGAGTGAACGAAATTTAGTACCGTGATCTTTAGAAATTTGATATAAGTGTTACCTATACATCCTATTAGTTCAGGACTTATACCTCATCTATCTCAAATAGACTACCATAGTGATTTCATATGCATGGGTTAAGGATTAACTCTATTGATTACACAAAACAATGAAGCTTCTTGCGTATACATAGGTTAAAAAACATTCATCTTCCCTTATGAATTGATCCTAAGTTAGAGAATTAAACTTGCACTTCAATCTCAATTTCTTGGTTTAGTTCACACAATTCTTACTCATCTAACTTTACTAGTTTAGCCACATTAGTATCTATAAGAGTTGTATTGATATTCATGAATTAGAAATAAGAATAGCTCAAAATATACTACGTGCATATTACACTTTAGAAACATTAAGAAAATTAAGCAAGAGTATCTAGTCAACAAATACCTGGTAAATCAAGATTACTAGATTACTCTCATAAGCATGAGCACTCAAGCCAACTTAAAGATAAGTGTATACATAGCCTACTGTTTTTCAGCCATGCATGTTAACTCATGCACACATAACTTAGCTTAAAAATGTCTCCCATATCACTCTTTTTACAATTTCCATACAAAAATAAGGGAAAATCATAGGTAGATGAAATCCATGTGTCCTTGTACAATATTGCCATAGCCATAGTTGCATGGATTCTCTCTCTCTTAATTTCACTCTTAAGATAAACTCAATTAATTTTCTTATCATCACAAGATTCTAAGAATTTAAATTTCACAACACCTAAAATTTCTCCACAATTCTAGACCAATTCTAGGCAATACATACATAACCATATGGATCATATAATTAAATAAATTAATTTTTATGAATGAGTGGCTATTCTATTTCTAAAAAACTAATCAATTTCAATTTGAGAAGTTAAAAACTTAATCTACTCTTGAATTACAAAATATTTTTTTATACAAAACTCCGATGATAGAGGGATATTATAAAATTGCTCTAGTGGATACTCATAGATTAGATTCTTTGAACCAAGGTGACATCATCTATTCCTCAATCCAAGGACACCTTGGTGTTTGCTTTCATCCTCCTTCTAATCTATCCAAACAAAAAACATAATAAGTGACTCCAAAAAGGGGTGAGCAAATACAGAGGTTTAAATGTCAAACAATCCTTACCTTCCTACCTTGCACATTGAAGCAAAGGGAGCCAAACTGGTCCAAATCTTGTCCAAATTTAGCCAAACTGAAGCTAGAAAATTCTACCAAGCTAGAAGTTAGTGGCCTCCCTCTCCTATAAATAGACCCTCATTCCTTTGTATTATTATCTGTGAGCTAAATTCTGTCGATATTACTCTGAACTAAGCTTAATTTCTATTATCCTCTAAAAACCTCTACAAAATTGAAGATATTGGAGCTTCTCTCTCTCTCTTCAATCTTCCTTGGTGACTCCTACAACATACCAAACCAATTGATTGGTTGGGGGCCTCTACTGTGATCAAAGAATCAAGTAAATTAGAAGGTAAAGTGTGGATTATTGTCTTTTTCTTATTAAAACTCCAAATGCTTCTCTTCTCAACCCCTCTCAAACTTGAGAAGCTTTAATTTGAATGGCTTTTGATTACTATTGAAGTTCTTTTATGAATTGTAATAAAGAAACACATAAATTTCCATTTATGCTTAATTTTAATGGTTTTTAAGCATTTCTCTCTCTCCCCCCAAAGAAAGGTCATTCCTATGACCTATTCTCAATCCAAAGCTGCTCATGAAGCATTTCTCTAATCCAAAAGTAATTTCTATGCTTGTCTAATTGGAGGCCAAAATAATAGCTTTTTAATGCTTTTATGATATTTATTTCTTAGAGAAATTATGAATCAATCCATAATTGGATAATGATCCAATTAGTGGTCATTCTAATCATATAAATAATATTAAACTTCATTATTTCAATTAAATTGAGAGTTATCAGTAATAGTAGTAGGTGGTAAATTTTTTGTAAAATAAACACATAAAACATTTTCATTCATAATATGAAAAGAGGACTTCCTACCATATTCTAGGAATTATAATCCTAGATTAATTGAATGATTCTCATTGTAATCATGGAGAAATTAATTTTTATGTTTATGCATAATTAGTAAAGTAGGAAAAAGAGAAATTTCTAGTAATTTATTTTTATGTTATAAGAGTTATCCCCATGACATTGGAAATCCTTGTATTCCAATGATTCTGAAAAAAATTAGAATGCTAAAATAATATATATTTTATGAAAGATTTTAGTTAAATTTATCCTTTTGTATAGATAAATTTTTATGATGAAAGAGGAATTCCCACCATATTGAAATTCAAATACTTAAATAAGGAAAGTATAATTCCTAGTGCAAAGGAATTAATGAAGATTTTTATTTAATTTTTAAGAGAAAATATAGTTAAATTTATCTTTTTATGTAGATAAATTTTTATGATGAAAGAGAAATTCCCACCATATTGGAATCCAATTAATTAAATGAAGAAAGTGTAATTCCTAGTGCAAAGGAATTAATGGAGATTTTTAATCTAAATTTTAAGAGAAAAATTTAGTTAAATTTATCTTTTTGCATAGATAAGTTTAAATGATAAAAGAGGAATTTCCACTATATTGGAATTTAAATGTTTAGATGAGAAAAGTGGAATTTTTAGCTTAAAGGAATTAATGGTTATTTTTATGTAATTTTAAGAAGAATTTTTAGCTTAAAGGAATTAATGGTTATTTTTATGTAATTTTAAGAAGAATTTTAATAAATTTAATTTAAGGAAAAGAGGAATTCCCATGATAATTGGATTGCACTCATTGAAATGAGAAAAAGAAGGATTTCAAGTTATTCAAAAAAATAGGTATTGATATTCTAGTTAAAAGATGAATTTCCATGATATTTGAGAAAAGATGGATTTGAATTAAATTCTAATGTCAAAAGATGAATTTCCATCATAATTCTACCTAATGAATTAAGGTTGAGAATTTATGTGGGAAAAAGAATATCTTGGATATTTGAATTGGTAAAATCTTTAAATGGATATTTACCCAAAAACTAGATGTTTAGTTGAAAGGAATCCTAGTAGAACTAAACTAAATGAATTTAGTTAGACTACGTGAGGTCGGATAGTAAACCTAATTGTCCTTCTCTCGAACTGAATCAGATAAAAACTTCGTGACCAATTCCAGTTACTAAATCCCAAGAATAGACTACCGGAACTAATCTAGTTTTTCCCTGACCAATCTCACCAAGAATCTAGTTGGATAAATGGATAAAATGATGGGTATATTATCCTCATAGGAACAAGTTTCCTTGAAATTGTCTTTGAAATCCATGGTGATTCTCCAACATTGCTCAAAGCAGATTTGCCTCAGAGCATATAGAGAGTTGTGCAGGGCTACATCTTCAAGTCCCTCTAAGAATCAACCGATCATGTAAGATTCCTCCACAGCCTCTCAAAATGTCCAGCATCTTCCCCTGTAATCAATTCCCTCTTCAGACATATAAAAGATCTTGTTTCTAACTGTTTTAACATAGAGAGAGATTATTTAGATTTTGAATATTTTTAGATAGAAAAATTTCTCATATTATTAAAATAAATTCCCCTGAAACAGAAATTCAGAAAGAACTTTCCAATGTGCAATTGGAATTAATTGGAAATGGGTATAAAGAACCTTAGCCTAAGGGTCTAGATTTTCAGAAATTTTTAGATTATGGTCCAATTAAGGTTTGTGTGGGCCAATGGATCAATCCATGTGTGGGGAGGAGATAAATCCAATTTGTAAAAGAAGATACCCAAAAATGAGTAAATGCTCACATAAGATGAAGAGTTGACTATGTACAAGGTTTATTAGTAAGAAACTATGAGTAATATAAAAAATATGAGATATTTTGGGTATAATGATTCCATTATGACACATATGTAAGGAAGGGGAGTCCCTTAAAGGAGGTGCATACTTCACATGCTTGAATGAGTTTTAAACTAAAAAATATTGTGATATTTTTATCTCTCCTCTCTCTTGAACCAAACCAAACCAAATCAAAATGGAACCAAACCGAATAAAAAAGGAACCAAACTAGGTCCAAATCTAGTCCAAATTCAACCAAACTGAAATCTGGAAAATTCTAGAAATCAGTTAGCTTTGGTTAGAGCTTCCCTCTCCTATAAATAGAATATGAATCCTTTGAAAAAAATAAGAGAATTTTACTATACTAGAGTTATGCTGAAATAATGCTAATTTCTACTATTCTCTAAAATTCTCTCCAAATTGATGAAATTGGAGCTTCCCTCTTTCTTCAATCCCCATTGGTGGCTCCATCAACATACTTAACCAATTGATTAGTTGGGGGCCTCTACCGTTGTCGTGACGTGGGCGGTGTCGCTGGGAACACACTGGGTGTCTGGCTGTGAGAGTAACAAGACACCAAAAATGGCATTCACATTCTCATTTCACATAACCTCTTGCTTGATTACATGTCAACACAAAATCTACATGAGATACAACTCAAAGGTGCTGATTTTTTACATGAAGAGAAGGTATTCACACCAAAACATTAACTGTCTTTCACAAAAATTATTTCACTTTGGTGTCTCTGGAATTCCATTCTCCATTTCCTGGCAATTTTTACATGACCATTCACATGTCAGCATAGCATCTGCAACCAAAGCCTGCCACCACAGGCTGCAGCCTCATAGCAGGCATGCCTCAGAATGTCGCCTTCATGATACCAACTATAGATAGGCTCATCAGTTCTAAGACTTAGAACCTGGCAACATGATTCTACTTGTATCCCAAAAGCACCTCAAATCTGCAGTTTTCCAACAACAAGGCGTGGCCAGAAGGTGGGCACTGTATCCCTCACTAAGGTATGCAGTCTTAACCTGTCTGGCTTTCTTTTTCAATTGCCTGTATGCAATCCAAGATAGATGCTTTCTTTGACATGACCGCCATCAATGCCTCATGAACTTGGCTATTGTTTTTCAAAAGTGAAGCAGAGAAGAGAAGCTGACAATGGCTGCCTGCAGAAGACTCTTTTCTTTTGTAGTTGCTGCTGTACACACCTTCTCTCACCTGCAGAACCCCCCTTCACTCAGAGCAAAACCAGACGATCCTCCCCTTGTATTCGGCGCACCCTCGCTTCCTCTCCTCCATCTTGACACTGTACCCTGGTAAAGATATGCTACGTGCAAGGGGTGCATTTCGATCATCCTGGTTTGCCTGATGCTTTGATGACGAGCAGCCCATGTCAGAAACTTTAAGGTAGACTTCTTGTGGTCCAATTTTACAAGGGAATGAGATGCTGATTCCGTTGGTCTGTTTCCAGTAGTCTTTTACCTTTCAAGGATGTTGAGCCGCTGTGAAGAGAAAGATCGGATCCTCCCCCCTTCTCAGGTTGGCGTGATGAGCATGCTGCCGTGAGCTTGGCCTGGATGGTGGCGTGTTGAAGCAATTCATGCCAAGCTTACGAGGGAAGGACGAGTCTGGGTCTAAGGCGGCCTACCATGCCCAGATCCTCTTTCAAAAGGAAGCAACGATCCTTCCTACTCTTGCTAAGAAGTAGCTTTGAAACAGTGAGCCACCACTTCTGTTGCTAACCAGGAATGTTCAGCATTATCTGCTGCTTGTATGCGAAAACGTTACCCCTCAGCCTTTGAAGCTTCTTACCTGATTCTTCTACTGCCCCCCCCCCCCCCCCCCCGTCAGTTGCCTGGCCTCCCCAGTCAAACACACCTTCTTCACGTGCCCAGCCGCCTTCCAGAACATCACGCTGGCCTAGCTGCCACCCTTTTTCTAGAATATGCGCTGGCGGCAGTAATAAATCTCTACACTCACTTTTCATTTTTGGCCATTAAATATTATATATATATATTTTATTTTGCCTAAGATGGCCACCTTATTCTCCTTTTCACACCATGTCAAGGCACATGGCTCCCTTTCTATTATTGCCCTCTTGCTCCACACATTCAAACACAGCTTCCAGTGCCCACTATATCCTTGACGCGCCCACACATATTCAAGATGACTGAGCAGCTGACATCTTCTCCAGCATCTGACCTCTCTCAAGACACGCCAACAAGCTCAAAGCTAAGCCATTTCATCTATACACCTGGCGACGCCCTCAAAAGCAAAACCCTCCACACGCCATACATCCCATATGTACACAGACACTTAATCCACACACCTAGATTTGTATTTAACAGCCTCACATGCATGGTTTCACACCATAGACGTGCTGTGGCACGACATCCACCCCCTCTAAACCTGCACATCCTCTGGTATGTGCCACACAGGTCCTGGAACTCACTGCCCAGGCATTATTTGCGCACTAACATTGGTATATGTACAAGCATCAGCAATCACATCTGAATGGTTCTGCTTTCCCACCTGGATCAAATACCAATCGCTTTTGGCATATGTGCCATATCCTTTGCTCATATGAAACCCTATCCTCACTTAGATTCCCTGCATATGCATGATTACCCTCATCATTCAAAGTAGGATGCTCTTCAAAATGATTTGCTTCAAAAATTTCCTCAGGCCATGTTTGAAGCCTTTGCACCACATATTGTATGGCCACACCAAGTAACAACTGCATTAATAGCATAGAATACACACTTGGTAATATCCCATCCAAATCTACTGTGCCCGGATCCAGCTCACCCACTGATAAACATTCATTCTTCTCATCCAAAGATGGAAAAGCATCAACACATACAAAATCCAATAAGGCATCATCGAGAATAGCGTCCAGATCTGAATCAATCTCATCACAATCATTTGGCTCACATAACACCTGCATATCCTCACTTGCAACCAACAGTGGACTAACATCAAGCATAGAAGAGCCCAAAGCTGATGGGGATCTATTATATACCATGAAATCATCCAATGCATCATCTAGGATAGCATCCAATCCAGGATCAATCACATTGAAGCCATTATCATCTTGCAATCCCACATGTTGATTATCATGAACATTCATACCCCCATAGCTATATCCATTTGGTTGCTCATATGCAGCCTCTTGAGGTTCTGTGACCATACTTTGCATATCATGCATGTTATCTCCCAGTATTTCTTGATACCTGTCTGCAGATGGGCTTAGAATTATGGGTCCCTCACCCAAGTACCCTTGAATCTGTATGTCATTGAACCCTGCATGATCCAAAAAGACAGATTCAATTTCCCTCTCCAAATCATCATCATAAACAGGCTTCCAAGCTCGAGATTGTTGCTCACAAATGTGGTTGCAAGGTAACCCTGACACTGATGACATAGCATCACCCAATTTATTGTTGGAACACCCTGTTAGCATTCCAGAATAACCCAAATCCAAAGAACCTTGGCAACCAGCCTCAGAAGCAACATCACTGTTGGAATCACCCATATCACTCACCCCCTCTAAATCAATCACACATACTTGTGGCCCGTCTGCATATTCATGTACATCATCCTGCTTATAAGCATCATAACCAGATAAGAATGCAGTAATGATAGCATCTTCTTCTTGTCTTAGATCTTCAAACTCTGCAATCATGCTTTCAGCAAGAAGCATTGGTTCCTGCTGTTCTTCACACATATGATACGACCCCTGAGGAGTACCCTTCGAAACACCTGTCCTAAAGCTCTCTGAATCAAGTGTCTCCTCAAGCATAGGCATACATACATCATGTGGTATGATCATAGGACCCTGTATGTCTGCACCCTCAAACAAGGAAGACAGATTATATTTGCAGTGTTCACCCATTGCATCTTTATGAGGCTGTAGCAAAGCATCCCTTTTTGCACTGTGAAGGCCTTGTTGCTCACTAATGGCTTTTTGCAATCCCAATTTAGCATAAACAGCCTCCACAATCTCTGTATCAGCCCTGAATAGCAGTTGATTGTCCTCCATAAGACATGCATCGACAACTGCTTCTAAATTGGCTCGGATTGTTGCTGGAACACTATCACAGCTCACATTATACCTGGAACTCACATAAATAAGTGCATCTGCAAAATCACTCCATCGTTTGGAGTGATACTCTGCTAGTTCCAGCACTTCATCTTTTAAATCAGGACTTACAAGGTATGCAAAAGATGCAATCATCATGTTTTCTGGAACCCCTTGATCCTTCATCTCTGTCTCGTAACACCTTAGATAGCTTTTTGGATCGTAACCATCAAATATATTGACCCTGTCATATACTAATTGCACAGCAATTTCCACTGCTTCCTGCATTTGCTTTTCTTCTTCAATCTTCCTGAACCGCTCTTCAAGCTCTTTCATTTCTGCATATAAATGCTCCATTTTGTACTCTCACCCCAGCGGTTTCACGTCGGGTTCACCACCGTTGTCGTGACGTGGGCGGTGTCGCTGGGAACACACTGGGTGTCTGGCTGTGAGAGTAACAAGACACCAAAAATGGCATTCACATTCTCATTTCACATAACCTCTTGCTTGATTACATGTCAACACAAAATCTACATGAGATACAACTCAAAGGTGCTGATTTTTTACATGAAGAGAAGGTATTCACACCAAAACATTAACTGTCT
The DNA here is from genome assembly GCF_041138505.1 of Cibotium barometz. Lineage (NCBI taxonomy): Eukaryota > Viridiplantae > Streptophyta > Polypodiopsida > Cyatheales > Cibotiaceae > Cibotium > Cibotium barometz. Next base: position 48,787,968 of record NC_141048.1, on the reverse strand, counting down.
TTCACAAAAATTATTTCACTTTGGTGTCTCTGGAATTCCATTCTCCATTTCCTGGCAATTTTTACATGACCATTCACATGTCAGCATAGCATCTGCAACCAAAGCCTGCCACCACAGGCTGCAGCCTCATAGCAGGCATGCCTCAGAATGTCGCCTTCATGATACCAACTATAGATAGGCTCATCAGTTCTAAGACTTAGAACCTGGCAACATGATTCTACTTGTATCCCAAAAGCACCTCAAATCTGCAGTTTTCCAACAACAAGGCGTGGCCAGAAGGTGGGCACTGTATCCCTCACTAAGGTATGCAGTCTTAACCTGTCTGGCTTTCTTTTTCAATTGCCTGTATGCAATCCAAGATAGATGCTTTCTTTGACATGACCGCCATCAATGCCTCATGAACTTGGCTATTGTTTTTCAAAAGTGAAGCAGAGAAGAGAAGCTGACAATGGCTGCCTGCAGAAGACTCTTTTCTTTTGTAGTTGCTGCTGTACACACCTTCTCTCACCTGCAGAACCCCCCTTCACTCAGAGCAAAACCAGACGATCCTCCCCTTGTATTCGGCGCACCCTCGCTTCCTCTCCTCCATCTTGACACTGTACCCTGGTAAAGATATGCTACGTGCAAGGGGTGCATTTCGATCATCCTGGTTTGCCTGATGCTTTGATGACGAGCAGCCCATGTCAGAAACTTTAAGGTAGACTTCTTGTGGTCCAATTTTACAAGGGAATGAGATGCTGATTCCGTTGGTCTGTTTCCAGTAGTCTTTTACCTTTCAAGGATGTTGAGCCGCTGTGAAGAGAAAGATCGGATCCTCCCCCCTTCTCAGGTTGGCGTGATGAGCATGCTGCCGTGAGCTTGGCCTGGATGGTGGCGTGTTGAAGCAATTCATGCCAAGCTTACGAGGGAAGGACGAGTCTGGGTCTAAGGCGGCCTACCATGCCCAGATCCTCTTTCAAAAGGAAGCAACGATCCTTCCTACTCTTGCTAAGAAGTAGCTTTGAAACAGTGAGCCACCACTTCTGTTGCTAACCAGGAATGTTCAGCATTATCTGCTGCTTGTATGCGAAAACGTTACCCCTCAGCCTTTGAAGCTTCTTACCTGATTCTTCTACTGCCCCCCCCCCCCCCCCCCGTCAGTTGCCTGGCCTCCCCAGTCAAACACACCTTCTTCACGTGCCCAGCCGCCTTCCAGAACATCACGCTGGCCTAGCTGCCACCCTTTTTCTAGAATATGCGCTGGCGGCAGTAATAAATCTCTACACTCACTTTTCATTTTTGGCCATTAAATATTATATATATATATTTTATTTTGCCTAAGATGGCCACCTTATTCTCCTTTTCACACCATGTCAAGGCACATGGCTCCCTTTCTATTATTGCCCTCTTGCTCCACACATTCAAACACAGCTTCCAGTGCCCACTATATCCTTGACGCGCCCACACATATTCAAGATGACTGAGCAGCTGACATCTTCTCCAGCATCTGACCTCTCTCAAGACACGCCAACAAGCTCAAAGCTAAGCCATTTCATCTATACACCTGGCGACGCCCTCAAAAGCAAAACCCTCCACACGCCATACATCCCATATGTACACAGACACTTAATCCACACACCTAGATTTGTATTTAACAGCCTCACATGCATGGTTTCACACCATAGACGTGCTGTGGCACGACATCCACCCCCTCTAAACCTGCACATCCTCTGGTATGTGCCACACAGGTCCTGGAACTCACTGCCCAGGCATTATTTGCGCACTAACATTGGTATATGTACAAGCATCAGCAATCACATCTGAATGGTTCTGCTTTCCCACCTGGATCAAATACCAATCGCTTTTGGCATATGTGCCATATCCTTTGCTCATATGAAACCCTATCCTCACTTAGATTCCCTGCATATGCATGATTACCCTCATCATTCAAAGTAGGATGCTCTTCAAAATGATTTGCTTCAAAAATTTCCTCAGGCCATGTTTGAAGCCTTTGCACCACATATTGTATGGCCACACCAAGTAACAACTGCATTAATAGCATAGAATACACACTTGGTAATATCCCATCCAAATCTACTGTGCCCGGATCCAGCTCACCCACTGATAAACATTCATTCTTCTCATCCAAAGATGGAAAAGCATCAACACATACAAAATCCAATAAGGCATCATCGAGAATAGCGTCCAGATCTGAATCAATCTCATCACAATCATTTGGCTCACATAACACCTGCATATCCTCACTTGCAACCAACAGTGGACTAACATCAAGCATAGAAGAGCCCAAAGCTGATGGGGATCTATTATATACCATGAAATCATCCAATGCATCATCTAGGATAGCATCCAATCCAGGATCAATCACATTGAAGCCATTATCATCTTGCAATCCCACATGTTGATTATCATGAACATTCATACCCCCATAGCTATATCCATTTGGTTGCTCATATGCAGCCTCTTGAGGTTCTGTGACCATACTTTGCATATCATGCATGTTATCTCCCAGTATTTCTTGATACCTGTCTGCAGATGGGCTTAGAATTATGGGTCCCTCACCCAAGTACCCTTGAATCTGTATGTCATTGAACCCTGCATGATCCAAAAAGACAGATTCAATTTCCCTCTCCAAATCATCATCATAAACAGGCTTCCAAGCTCGAGATTGTTGCTCACAAATGTGGTTGCAAGGTAACCCTGACACTGATGACATAGCATCACCCAATTTATTGTTGGAACACCCTGTTAGCATTCCAGAATAACCCAAATCCAAAGAACCTTGGCAACCAGCCTCAGAAGCAACATCACTGTTGGAATCACCCATATCACTCACCCCCTCTAAATCAATCACACATACTTGTGGCCCGTCTGCATATTCATGTACATCATCCTGCTTATAAGCATCATAACCAGATAAGAATGCAGTAATGATAGCATCTTCTTCTTGTCTTAGATCTTCAAACTCTGCAATCATGCTTTCAGCAAGAAGCATTGGTTCCTGCTGTTCTTCACACATATGATACGACCCCTGAGGAGTACCCTTCGAAACACCTGTCCTAAAGCTCTCTGAATCAAGTGTCTCCTCAAGCATAGGCATACATACATCATGTGGTATGATCATAGGACCCTGTATGTCTGCACCCTCAAACAAGGAAGACAGATTATATTTGCAGTGTTCACCCATTGCATCTTTATGAGGCTGTAGCAAAGCATCCCTTTTTGCACTGTGAAGGCCTTGTTGCTCACTAATGGCTTTTTGCAATCCCAATTTAGCATAAACAGCCTCCACAATCTCTGTATCAGCCCTGAATAGCAGTTGATTGTCCTCCATAAGACATGCATCGACAACTGCTTCTAAATTGGCTCGGATTGTTGCTGGAACACTATCACAGCTCACATTATACCTGGAACTCACATAAATAAGTGCATCTGCAAAATCACTCCATCGTTTGGAGTGATACTCTGCTAGTTCCAGCACTTCATCTTTTAAATCAGGACTTACAAGGTATGCAAAAGATGCAATCATCATGTTTTCTGGAACCCCTTGATCCTTCATCTCTGTCTCGTAACACCTTAGATAGCTTTTTGGATCGTAACCATCAAATATATTGACCCTGTCATATACTAATTGCACAGCAATTTCCACTGCTTCCTGCATTTGCTTTTCTTCTTCAATCTTCCTGAACCGCTCTTCAAGCTCTTTCATTTCTGCATATAAATGCTCCATTTTGTACTCTCACCCCAGCGGTTTCACGTCGGGTTCACCACCGTTGTCGTGACGTGGGCGGTGTCGCTGGGAACACACTGGGTGTCTGGCTGTGAGAGTAACAAGACACCAAAAATGGCATTCACATTCTCATTTCACATAACCTCTTGCTTGATTACATGTCAACACAAAATCTACATGAGATACAACTCAAAGGTGCTGATTTTTTACATGAAGAGAAGGTATTCACACCAAAACATTAACTGTCTTTCACAAAAATTATTTCACTTTGGTGTCTCTGGAATTCCATTCTCCATTTCCTGGCAATTTTTACATGACCATTCACATGTCAGCATAGCATCTGCAACCAAAGCCTGCCACCACAGGCTGCAGCCTCATAGCAGGCATGCCTCAGAATGTCGCCTTCATGATACCAACTATAGATAGGCTCATCAGTTCTAAGACTTAGAACCTGGCAACATGATTCTACTTGTATCCCAAAAGCACCTCAAATCTGCAGTTTTCCAACAACAAGGCGTGGCCAGAAGGTGGGCACTGTATCCCTCACTAAGGTATGCAGTCTTAACCTGTCTGGCTTTCTTTTTCAATTGCCTGTATGCAATCCAAGATAGATGCTTTCTTTGACATGACCGCCATCAATGCCTCATGAACTTGGCTATTGTTTTTCAAAAGTGAAGCAGAGAAGAGAAGCTGACAATGGCTGCCTGCAGAAGACTCTTTTCTTTTGTAGTTGCTGCTGTACACACCTTCTCTCACCTGCAGAACCCCCCTTCACTCAGAGCAAAACCAGACGATCCTCCCCTTGTATTCGGCGCACCCTCGCTTCCTCTCCTCCATCTTGACACTGTACCCTGGTAAAGATATGCTACGTGCAAGGGGTGCATTTCGATCATCCTGGTTTGCCTGATGCTTTGATGACGAGCAGCCCATGTCAGAAACTTTAAGGTAGACTTCTTGTGGTCCAATTTTACAAGGGAATGAGATGCTGATTCCGTTGGTCTGTTTCCAGTAGTCTTTTACCTTTCAAGGATGTTGAGCCGCTGTGAAGAGAAAGATCGGATCCTCCCCCCTTCTCAGGTTGGCGTGATGAGCATGCTGCCGTGAGCTTGGCCTGGATGGTGGCGTGTTGAAGCAATTCATGCCAAGCTTACGAGGGAAGGACGAGTCTGGGTCTAAGGCGGCCTACCATGCCCAGATCCTCTTTCAAAAGGAAGCAACGATCCTTCCTACTCTTGCTAAGAAGTAGCTTTGAAACAGTGAGCCACCACTTCTGTTGCTAACCAGGAATGTTCAGCATTATCTGCTGCTTGTATGCGAAAACGTTACCCCTCAGCCTTTGAAGCTTCTTACCTGATTCTTCTACTGCCCCCCCCCCCCCCCCCCGTCAGTTGCCTGGCCTCCCCAGTCAAACACACCTTCTTCACGTGCCCAGCCGCCTTCCAGAACATCACGCTGGCCTAGCTGCCACCCTTTTTCTAGAATATGCGCTGGCGGCAGTAATAAATCTCTACACTCACTTTTCATTTTTGGCCATTAAATATTATATATATATATTTTATTTTGCCTAAGATGGCCACCTTATTCTCCTTTTCACACCATGTCAAGGCACATGGCTCCCTTTCTATTATTGCCCTCTTGCTCCACACATTCAAACACAGCTTCCAGTGCCCACTATATCCTTGACGCGCCCACACATATTCAAGATGACTGAGCAGCTGACATCTTCTCCAGCATCTGACCTCTCTCAAGACACGCCAACAAGCTCAAAGCTAAGCCATTTCATCTATACACCTGGCGACGCCCTCAAAAGCAAAACCCTCCACACGCCATACATCCCATATGTACACAGACACTTAATCCACACACCTAGATTTGTATTTAACAGCCTCACATGCATGGTTTCACACCATAGACGTGCTGTGGCACGACATCCACCCCCTCTAAACCTGCACATCCTCTGGTATGTGCCACACAGGTCCTGGAACTCACTGCCCAGGCATTATTTGCGCACTAACATTGGTATATGTACAAGCATCAGCAATCACATCTGAATGGTTCTGCTTTCCCACCTGGATCAAATACCAATCGCTTTTGGCATATGTGCCATATCCTTTGCTCATATGAAACCCTATCCTCACTTAGATTCCCTGCATATGCATGATTACCCTCATCATTCAAAGTAGGATGCTCTTCAAAATGATTTGCTTCAAAAATTTCCTCAGGCCATGTTTGAAGCCTTTGCACCACATATTGTATGGCCACACCAAGTAACAACTGCATTAATAGCATAGAATACACACTTGGTAATATCCCATCCAAATCTACTGTGCCCGGATCCAGCTCACCCACTGATAAACATTCATTCTTCTCATCCAAAGATGGAAAAGCATCAACACATACAAAATCCAATAAGGCATCATCGAGAATAGCGTCCAGATCTGAATCAATCTCATCACAATCATTTGGCTCACATAACACCTGCATATCCTCACTTGCAACCAACAGTGGACTAACATCAAGCATAGAAGAGCCCAAAGCTGATGGGGATCTATTATATACCATGAAATCATCCAATGCATCATCTAGGATAGCATCCAATCCAGGATCAATCACATTGAAGCCATTATCATCTTGCAATCCCACATGTTGATTATCATGAACATTCATACCCCCATAGCTATATCCATTTGGTTGCTCATATGCAGCCTCTTGAGGTTCTGTGACCATACTTTGCATATCATGCATGTTATCTCCCAGTATTTCTTGATACCTGTCTGCAGATGGGCTTAGAATTATGGGTCCCTCACCCAAGTACCCTTGAATCTGTATGTCATTGAACCCTGCATGATCCAAAAAGACAGATTCAATTTCCCTCTCCAAATCATCATCATAAACAGGCTTCCAAGCTCGAGATTGTTGCTCACAAATGTGGTTGCAAGGTAACCCTGACACTGATGACATAGCATCACCCAATTTATTGTTGGAACACCCTGTTAGCATTCCAGAATAACCCAAATCCAAAGAACCTTGGCAACCAGCCTCAGAAGCAACATCACTGTTGGAATCACCCATATCACTCACCCCCTCTAAATCAATCACACATACTTGTGGCCCGTCTGCATATTCATGTACATCATCCTGCTTATAAGCATCATAACCAGATAAGAATGCAGTAATGATAGCATCTTCTTCTTGTCTTAGATCTTCAAACTCTGCAATCATGCTTTCAGCAAGAAGCATTGGTTCCTGCTGTTCTTCACACATATGATACGACCCCTGAGGAGTACCCTTCGAAACACCTGTCCTAAAGCTCTCTGAATCAAGTGTCTCCTCAAGCATAGGCATACATACATCATGTGGTATGATCATAGGACCCTGTATGTCTGCACCCTCAAACAAGGAAGACAGATTATATTTGCAGTGTTCACCCATTGCATCTTTATGAGGCTGTAGCAAAGCATCCCTTTTTGCACTGTGAAGGCCTTGTTGCTCACTAATGGCTTTTTGCAATCCCAATTTAGCATAAACAGCCTCCACAATCTCTGTATCAGCCCTGAATAGCAGTTGATTGTCCTCCATAAGACATGCATCGACAACTGCTTCTAAATTGGCTCGGATTGTTGCTGGAACACTATCACAGCTCACATTATACCTGGAACTCACATAAATAAGTGCATCTGCAAAATCACTCCATCGTTTGGAGTGATACTCTGCTAGTTCCAGCACTTCATCTTTTAAATCAGGACTTACAAGGTATGCAAAAGATGCAATCATCATGTTTTCTGGAACCCCTTGATCCTTCATCTCTGTCTCGTAACACCTTAGATAGCTTTTTGGATCGTAACCATCAAATATATTGACCCTGTCATATACTAATTGCACAGCAATTTCCACTGCTTCCTGCATTTGCTTTTCTTCTTCAATCTTCCTGAACCGCTCTTCAAGCTCTTTCATTTCTGCATATAAATGCTCCATTTTGTACTCTCACCCCAGCGGTTTCACGTCGGGTTCACCAAAGCTGTCGTGACGTGGGCGGTGTCGCTGGGAACACACTGGGTGTCTGGCTGTGAGAGTAACAAGACACCAAAAATGGCATTCACATTCTCATTTCACATAACCTCTTGCTTGATTACATGTCAACACAAAATCTACATGAGATACAACTCAAAGGTGCTGATTTTTTACATGAAGAGAAGGTATTCACACCAAAACATTAACTGTCTTTCACAAAAATTATTTCACTTTGGTGTCTCTGGAATTCCATTCTCCATTTCCTGGCAATTTTTACATGACCATTCACATGTCAGCATAGCATCTGCAACCAAAGCCTGCCACCACAGGCTGCAGCCTCATAGCAGGCATGCCTCAGAATGTCGCCTTCATGATACCAACTATAGATAGGCTCATCAGTTCTAAGACTTAGAACCTGGCAACATGATTCTACTTGTATCCCAAAAGCACCTCAAATCTGCAGTTTTCCAACAACAAGGCGTGGCCAGAAGGTGGGCACTGTATCCCTCACTAAGGTATGCAGTCTTAACCTGTCTGGCTTTCTTTTTCAATTGCCTGTATGCAATCCAAGATAGATGCTTTCTTTGACATGACCGCCATCAATGCCTCATGAACTTGGCTATTGTTTTTCAAAAGTGAAGCAGAGAAGAGAAGCTGACAATGGCTGCCTGCAGAAGACTCTTTTCTTTTGTAGTTGCTGCTGTACACACCTTCTCTCACCTGCAGAACCCCCCTTCACTCAGAGCAAAACCAGACGATCCTCCCCTTGTATTCGGCGCACCCTCGCTTCCTCTCCTCCATCTTGACACTGTACCCTGGTAAAGATATGCTACGTGCAAGGGGTGCATTTCGATCATCCTGGTTTGCCTGATGCTTTGATGACGAGCAGCCCATGTCAGAAACTTTAAGGTAGACTTCTTGTGGTCCAATTTTACAAGGGAATGAGATGCTGATTCCGTTGGTCTGTTTCCAGTAGTCTTTTACCTTTCAAGGATGTTGAGCCGCTGTGAAGAGAAAGATCGGATCCTCCCCCCTTCTCAGGTTGGCGTGATGAGCATGCTGCCATGAGCTTGGCCTGGATGGTGGCGTGTTGAAGCAATTCATGCCAAGCTTACGAGGGAAGGACGAGTCTGGGTCTAAGGCGGCCTACCATGCCCAGATCCTCTTTCAAAAGGAAGCAACGATCCTTCCTACTCTTGCTAAGAAGTAGCTTTGAAACAGTGAGCCACCACTTCTGTTGCTAACCAGGAATGTTCAGCATTATCTGCTGCTTGTATGCGAAAACGTTACCCCTCAGCCTTTGAAGCTTCTTACCTGATTCTTCTACTGCCCCCCCCCCCCCGTCAGTTGCCTGGCCTCCCCAGTCAAACACACCTTCTTCACGTGCCCAGCCGCCTTCCAGAACATCACGCTGGCCTAGCTGCCACCCTTTTTCTAGAATATGCGCTGGCGGCAGTAATAAATCTCTACACTCACTTTTCATTTTTGGCCATTAAATATTATATAGATATATTTTATTTTGCCTAAGATGGCCACCTTATTCTCCTTTTCACACCATGTCAAGGCACATGGCTCCCTTTCTATTATTGCCCTCTTGCTCCACACATTCAAACACAGCTTCCAGTGCCCACTATATCCTTGACGCGCCCACACATATTCAAGATGACTGAGCAGCTGACATCTTCTCCAGCATCTGACCTCTCTCAAGACACGCCAACAAGCTCAAAGCTAAGCCATTTCATCTATACACCTGGCGACGCCCTCAAAAGCAAAACCCTCCACACGCCATACATCCCATATGTACACAGACACTTAATCCACACACCTAGATTTGTATTTAACAGCCTCACATGCATGGTTTCACACCATAGACGTGCTGTGGCACGACACCGTGAAGAACAAAGAATCAAGCAATTTGTAAGGTAAATGGTGAATTTTGATCTTTTCTATAATTTCTCAATGTTTCTCTCTTGTCAACCCCTCTCAAGCTTGAGAAGCTTAATTGGAATGGTTTTTGAATGCTATTGAAGTTAATTGATGAATGGTAGTGAAGAGTTACATAATTTGATGAATGCTTTTGAAGTTAATTGATTAATGATAGTAAAGAATTACATAAATTTCCATTTATGCTTAATTCTAATGGTTTTTATGTAATTTCTCTCTCTCACTCAAGAAATAGTCATACTCATGACCCATTCTCAATTTGAACAAGTGGTGAGCGTTCTGGTTGCTAATGATGCCATAAGTACACCGATGAATGAATGATTGGAAATATGGATTCAACCAGGGATTTTGAGGATTGTCATCAGTGACATAATGGTTTCATTAAAGGATTGTTTTAAAGTTAGTTGATGCTGAGAAAAAGGCAATTTCATATTGGGTGTGTAAGTGGTGTGACTAGTTTTATGTTTGCATGAACTTCTGGCTAGGGGGCCTAGGAACTCTTTTCCTTGGTACCCGGGACAAAACCTAACCAAATTCCTAATTGGATCCCATCACTACAGTGGTTGGGAGGTTGGCTAACCCATGGGACTGGATGGGGTTAGGCTGGACTGATGGATCCATAAATTGAGACTCAAAGTCTGTTATTACGATAGATAAAGTAAATCCCGGATACTAATTGTTCTATGGATAGGAATCAACGGCTGTGCCTCTTGATGGGGAAAAAAGCGTTGATCCCAATGATCCAAGTGCAAGTTTCTTCCTTGATCTGACCGAGTATCCTTATAGGTGCAGTCGGATCAGCTTGATCAGTAATGGTCTTGACTACGATAGAGTAAAGAGTTATCCTGGTGGAATCGCCCGTGCTTTCTGGGTAAAGGAAGTTTTTCCAGGTTCGGTTTTGGATAAATCGACGGATTAGTCTCTTGTCGAGTGTGGGACCCCTGCCTTGCGCAAGATGTGATACTTCCACTGCTAGCATCCCGAATCCATTGCGCAGTGGGGACAGGGATCTCACAGTTGGTATCAGAGCCAATTGGCTAATAAAGATCAACTAAGAAGCCAAATATGTCAAAAATTTATCAAGAAGCACAAAACGGTTATAATTGTGTGATATAATTCATACAAATTGATATTCAAACTGAAAATTCGTAAATTAGTAATTGGGTCTTCAGATGGAAGTACTGCAATTGTATGGAACCCTGACTTGCTTGAGGCCTAGATATGATGGTATTTACCTTATAGTTCCAAGTATCATGACTACCTGTATATACTGAGGGTATAACTACAGCTCTTTACCGACAGTATATACGAGTAAATATAAGACTTGAAATTATAGGCATTAATACTATCCAGATGATGATTTCGAATGTGGTTGATATGATTTTTAAATTCTGTTTGAAAACTGATGAATTGATTTGGATTCAAATTGAAAAATGATGATCTCTGAAAATGGGTTAAAATGTAATAAGCTGAGCGAATCCACAATGTGGATGATTGGGACGAGTCCCTGTGATGATAAGTGATGATAATGATTTCAGCAAATCACTATGAGATTAGTGGATTGTGTTGTCAAATTGCTACTGTTAATACTTGACATGGTAGATCAAGTTAAGGGATGACAAATTGAAAACTTGCTTAACTGAAATTCCCGTGGAGGAATGTTCAGAAGGAAATTTTTTGGTCTAATGTACCATTATCGTGTTAAAGATATGAATGATATGATCTGAATGAATTGTTATTTAATGATGAGTTCTATATAAGGGATATTTATCCCCGTATTCTATTGGGTTGACCAGAATATAAGGAACCCCAGAATAAATTGAATCTTAAGAAAAAGAGTTGTCCTCTACTTTGCGAGATGAGGACATCTTGCACTTTTTAAGTGGGGTAGAATGTAAGATTCCTCCCCCAGCCTTTGAGGTATGCAGGAGTAAGAATCTCCCTTTCTGATCTTATAATTATTCCCTCTCAAAAATTAAAGAAAGATTCTGTTTAAAAAGGGAAGACACTTTCCCCAGAATACTTTCTCAGGAACCCACCTATTTTAAGGATTCAGAACGATGAGTTCAGAAGTGAGAACCGGTGTTTTGGATGCCAAGGTTTTGGTCATCAGTTGCTAAAAGACTGCCGACTTCTGCCATGACAAGGGCATAGGGAAGTCAAGAACCCAAATTCAGAGATAATTTCCTTCATACCAATCTAATCAGGGTCCCGTCTCGGACAAGATTGCTTAACTCCATTAACTAGGTCCGACCCATTGATTAGGGTCGTGATGACCAATCATATTCTGGACGACATGGAGCAACAGATGCAGGCAATTCATAAAGATATAAAAGCTGCCCAGGATCAACAGAAACAGTATACAGATAAGAAGAGGACAGTTAGAGAATTCAAAGAAGCAGATATTGTGAGATCCCCCGTTCCCACCGAGCAATAGATTCGGGATACTAGCAGCGGAAGTAGAACTTCTCGCGCGGAACAGGGGTCCCACATTCGGGGCCTCGCCCACGGATATCCGGACAAGAGACTAATCCGTCGGTTTGTCTAAAACCGAAACTGGAAAAACTTCCTTTACTCGGAAAGCATGGGCGATTCCACCAGGATAACTCTTTACTCTAACGTAGTCAAGATCATTACGGATCAACTGATCTGACTGCACCTTTAACGGTACTTGGTCAAATCAAGGAAGAAACTTGCACTTGGATCATTGGGATCAACGCTTTTTTCCCCATTCAAGAGGCACAGCCGTTGATTCCTATCCATAGAACAATTACTGTCCGGGATTTACTTTATCTATCGTATTAACAAAAGTTGAGTCTCGATTTACGGATCCATCAGTCCAGCCTAACCCCATCCGATCCCATGGGTTAGCCAACCGCCCAACCACTGTAGTGATGGGATCCAATTTGGAATTTGGTTAGGTTTTGTCCCGGGTACCAAGGAAAAGAGTTCCAAGGCCCCCTAGCCGGAAGTTCATGCAAACATAAAATTAGGCACACCACTTACACACCCAATATGAAATTGCCTTATTCTTAGCATCAGCTAACTTTAAAACAATCCTTTAATGAAATCATAGTACCACTGATCACAGTCTTCCAAATTATCCGGTTGATTCTCAAATTTCCCATCATTCCTTCATCATCAGAGTATCTATGGCATCATTGGCAACTAGAACGCTCACCACCTGTCCACTCAGAGGCCGTTTCCATAGTTCCTAGCCCATAATACTCGGCAATATAATCATTTATCAAGATGGACTCTCGTTGAAGATCAGCAAGATCAACCAACAGATCCATATAAAAGAGCCATGGACTCATCCGTTGAGGACCAGCAAGGTCAGTCAACCAGATCCATGCCCGGTTTCACAAAACAACTCTTACTCCTTGTTCCAATATCTTCCTCGACGCACGCGTGGGTATCCTAGGCGACCCAGAGCCCGAGCACCATATGGTCAGCACCCTCTAGGATCCTTCGCAGGTGACCTAGCGCTTCACTCATAGGCCGCTTCCTTGGTCCCTCATCCATCGTACCGGAAGCTCACCATTTTAATCGAACCGAGGCTGGTCAAGACCTCGGTCGACCTTGCTACGCGAGACGTCCTCCATTGACTCTCCGTCATCAGCAGTTGCAACTTTATCAGTTAGGTCTCCACGACCTTAATCACATGACGGTCAAAATGCTTCCCCAGCATTCTTGACATAAAACAGCCATTTACAAACAGCATTTACAAACAGTTTACAAATACAGTTTCTATATTAACTCTCATTTTTCCACATTGTTCCTCATTAATCCACATTACTTATTCCACATTCCATTTATATGTGTACTCATCCAATCACCTCATTTTCCATCTCTTCACTTCAAATTCCTTCACATCACATATCATATATTCACATCCATATCCACATCCATACATCCACATCCATATCCACATTCACATCCATACATCCACATCTACATGCTTATCTCCATTTTCACATCTTCATTTATACATCCACATCCCATATCCACATTCATACATACACATCCATATCCACATCCATACATCCACATCCACATCCACATTCACATTCACATCCATACATCCACATCTACATGCTTACCTCCATTTTCACATCCTCATTTATACATCCATATCCCATATCCACATTCATACATACACATCCATACATCCACATCTACATCCACATACATACATACATCCACATCCACATTCACATTCACATACATCCACATCCACATTCCCATACATCCACATCTATACATCCACATTCCACATTCACATCTATACATCCACATCTACATTCACATTCACATACATCCACATCCCCATTCCCATTCACATCTATACATCCACATCTACATCCACATACATACATACATCCACATCCACATTCCACATTCACATCTATACATCCACATCCACATCCACATTCACATACATCCACATCCACATTCCCATTCACATCTATACATCCACATCCATTCACATCTATACATCCACATCTACATCCACATTCACATCTATGCATATATATCTTCATGCACATATCCATTTTCACGTTCATACATCCACATCTACATGCTTACCTCCATTTTCACATCCTCATTTATACATCCACATCCCATATCCACATTCATACATACACATCCATACATCCACATCTACATCCACATACATACATACATCCACATCCACATTCACATTCACATACATCCACATCCACATTCCCATACATCCACATCTATACATCCACATTCCACATTCACATCTATACATCCACATCTACATTCACATTCACATACATCCACATCTACATTCACATTCACATACATCCACATCCACATTCCACATTCACATCTATACATCCACATCTACATCCACATTCACATACATCCACATCCACATTCCCATTTATATAACCCCATATACCTTCACATCTAATCTTTTACATCACATCCATTCTCGCCCTATCACAACCCATATACATCTTATCCTATCACATACACTTCTTACCTCATCCCCCCATACACATCTTAATTCATCTTATCACCTCCTAACTTATTTCATAAGCATCTTATCACCTCTTATCACATCTCTTATCACCTCCTAACTTATTTCATAAGCATCTTATCACACCTCTTATCACATCCTATCACATCTCTTATCTATTTATAGAATACAAGAGAATTCTTACATTTGATATAAGATTTCTTTACACATTTATTTATGAATAAATTCTATTTAAGGAGATTAATACTTTCAAAGTAAAAATCAATCTTTTATGCATCTTCCTATGCATAAATTCATTTTTAATGAAAATGACACTTTTGAATTAAATTTTAATCTTTTATGCATTTTTCTATACATAAATTCAATTTAGATGAGAATGACACTTTTGAATTAAAAAATCAATCTTTTATACATCTTCTTATGCATAAATTCAATTTGGTAGGAATTACACTTTTAGAATAAAAAAATTTCTCTTATGCATCTAAGTTAAGCATAAAATCCATTTATGAGGAAAATCACACTTTTAGTATAAAAAGAATATCTTTTATGCATACCTATATGCATGAAATTCAATTATGATAAAAGTCACACTTTTATAATAAAATAATCAACTTTTATGCATACCTCTATGCATGAAATCCAATATGATAAAAGTAACACTTTTGATATAAAAATTTTTCCATTATGCATACTTCTATGCATGAAATAAAAATGGTAAAAATAACACTTTTGATATAAAAATTTATCCATTATGCATACTTCTATGCATGAAATAAAAATGGTAAAAATAACACTTTTGATATAAAAATTTATCCATTATGCCTAATATTAAAATTCAATTTCTCCATGATTGTAATGAAATTCTTTCAATTAATCTAGGATGATAATTCCTAGAATATGGTAGGAAGTCCTCTTTTTATGCTTTGAATGAGATTATTTTATGCATAATTTTTATAAAAATTTTGCCATAGCTCCGCTGCTATGATGACTGATAAATCTCAATTTTTCTAAGGGATAATGCTTATCATTAAGGAAATAATTAAAATGATCTCTAATTGGATTATTAATCCATAATGGATTAAATCATCAATATTCATAAACTAAAAGCATAGAAAAAAGCCATTAATTTGGCCTCAAGCATAGCTTAATCTTGGGTTAAGGAAAAGCTTTATGAAAAGCTTGATTTGGATTGAGAACGGGTCATGAGTATGACCATTTCTTGAGTGAGAGAGAGAATTTACATAAGAATCATTAGAATTTAAACATAAATAAAAATTAACTTCAATAGCATTTATTAAATTATGTAACTCTTCACTACTATTCAAACTTCAATAGCATTTAAAAAAAAACCATACCAATTAAACTTCTCAAGCTTGAGAGGGGTTGAGAAGAGAGAAACATTGAGAAATTATAGAAAGATCAATATTCACTAATTACCTTACAACTTGCTTGATTCTTTGTTCACGGTAGAGGCCCCCAACCAATCAATTGGTTAAGTATGTTGATGGAGCCACTAATGGGGATTGAAGAAAGAGGGAAGCTCCAAAAACTAGTGAATTATTAAATGAATTCACAGTTCTTGGCTTAGGTGGAGTAGAGTAACGATGCATAAACACTATATATTTTTCAACAAGGGGGAGGCTTCTATTTATAGGAAAAATTGAGCTCGTAACCAAACAAACTGATTCTAGAATTTTCTAAATCAGTTTGGTCAATATTTGACCATTTTTAGGTCAGTTAAGCTAACTTTTTGGAACTAGACTTAAATGAGGAGAGAGGAGAGATGAAATATCTCAATTTTTATGAGTTTAAAACTCATTCAAGCATGTGAAATATGCACCTCCTTTAAAGAACTCCCCTTCCTTACATATGTCATATTTTTAATATTGCTCATAGTTTTTTTACTAATAAACCTTGTACATTTTCAACTCTTCATCTTATGTGAAATATGCACCTCCTTTAAAGAACTCCCCTTCCTTACATATGTCATATTTTTAATATTGCTCATAGTTTTTTACTAATAATCCTTGTACATTTTCAACTCTTCATCTTATGTGAAATATGCACCTCCTTTAAAGAATTCCCCTTCCTTACATATGTCATATTTTTAATATTGCTCATAATTTTTTACTAATAAACCTTGTACATTTTCAACTCTTCATCTTATGTGAAATATGCACCTCCTTTAAAGAACTCCTCTTCCTTACATATGTCATACTTTTAATATTGCTCATAATTTTTTTTACTAATAAACCTTGTACATTTTCAACTCTTCATCTTATGTGAGCATTTACTCATTTTTGGGTATCTTCTTTTTCAAATTGGATTTATCTCCTCCCTACACATGGATTGATGCTATTGGCCCATAGGAACCTTAATTGGACCATAATCCAAAATTTTTTGAAAATCTAGACCCTTAGACTAAGGTCCTTTATACACATTTCTAATTAATTCCAATTGCACATTGGAAAGTTCTTTTTTGAATTTCTGTTTCAGGGGAACTTATTTTAATAAGATGAGATAATTTTCTATCTAAAAATATTAAAAATCTGAATATTCTCTCTCTAGAATATTTTCTCTCTCTAGGTTAAAACAGTTAGAAACAAGTCTTTTATATTTCTGAAGAGGGATTGATTATAGAAGAAGATACTAGACATCAAAAAGGGGTTTGGGGGAGGAATCTTACATTCTACCCCACTTAAAAAACGCGAGATGTCCTCATCTCGCAAACTGGGATAATTTCGCAAGATGCACGAATTATGAGACTTAGAGAAAAATTTAAATCAGGATTAACCACCAAGAAAAAGTCTCAAAGAGAGCAAGATTCAAGATAAGAACAAGATTTAAACTTTATTCATTCTCGGAACTTATACAATAAAGATAGAAGAACTCTTTACACTTCCATAAGCCCGTCCATCATATGATCACAAAAGCAGTCCTCACAAGCTGCACAAGTATAAGGTAACTCATCTATGGGAATGATTCTGTGGGTTATTGCTGCGCCTATCTCAGTGGTATGAGGTGTTCTAAGAAAAGGACCTCTGAGAGGCAAGCCAAAAACGGGGTAAAGGCATATCTTCTCATGAGGAAGAAAACACGCCAGTAAGAAGACCCGCTCAGAAAACCCAGGATGCCTTGATCTCATGACGCAGTAGTATCGGGGACCCAAACCCAAAGCTTCAATAACCATGGCCAAGCGGACATTGTTACGAAAGTGCTGCTGACCCCAGGGTGTTACCCTAGTTATGTCTTGATAGGTCCGCCATTTTGTCTGCGCTACAGAAGTTCCCAAGTGAGGGAAAAGTGAGCGCTCATACTGCTCTATAAAATCTTTCTTCACAGACTCCCTTGCGTCTTGAAGGTGAGAAATCATCATGGATAAAACTAATTCTTGTTGCCAAGCCATGAAGGAGATTAAGAAAGAAAGGAGATCGACGGAAGTAAGATTACTGTGAACGACAAGTAAAAGTTACGACTTATATAAAGGAAGGAGCTAGCGTAACTTAGAAGCCAACGGTAACTTGCCAGTGAAGTTTTACCGTCTTTCCATGATTTGGGTTTGGCACATTTTTCTATAGAAGGCATTCAGAACTTTGAGATGAGGAGATAAAAGAAGTTCGTAAGCTAAATCACCTACTTTCTTTGGTCCACAATATCTGGGAGATAACTTCTTATACTTCCCAAGAGATAAAGAACTTCTTTTGGGCCGTACTCGAGACCAAAACCTTGATATCCAAAACATCGATTCTCACTTCTGAACTCGTTGTTCTGAATCCTTAAAACAGGTGGGACTCTTGAGAAGTATTCAGGAAAAAGGTTCTTCCTTTTTTAAATAGAATCTTTCTTTTATTTTAGAGAGAGAATAATTATAAGATCAGAAAGGGAGATTCTTACTCCTGTATACCTCTAAGGCTGGGGGAGAATCTTACATTCTACCCCACTTGAAAAGTGCAAGATGTCCTCATCTCGCAAGGTAGAGGACAACTCTTTTTCTTAAGATCCAATTTATTCTGGGGTTCCTTATATTCTGGTCAACCCAACAGAATACTGGGATAAATATCCCTTAGAACTCATCATTAAATAACAATTCATTCAGATCATATCATTCATATCTTTAACATGATAAAGGTCCATTAGACCGAAAAATTTCCTTCTGAGCATTCCTCCACGGGAATTTCAGTCAAGTAAGTTCTCAATTTGTCATCCCTTAACTTGATCTAACGGTCAAGTGTTAACAGTAGCAATTTGACAGCACAATCCACTAATCTCATAGTGATTTGCTGAATCATTTTCATCATTTATCATTACAGGGACTCGTCCCAATCATCCACCTTGTGGTTTCGCTCAGCTTATTACATTTCAATCCATTTTCAGGGATCATCATTTTTCAATCAGAATCCAAATCAATTCATCGGTTTCCAAACAGAACTAAAAATCATATCAACCACATTCGAAATCATCATCTGGATAGCATTAACGCTTATAATTTCAAGTCTTAGATTTACTCGTATATACTGTCAGTAAAGAGCTGCAGTTATACTCTCGGTATATACGGTAGTCACGGCCCTTGGAATTATAAGGTAAATACCATCATGTCTAGGCCTCAAGCAAGTCAGGGATTCTATATAATTGCGGTACTTCCATCTGAAGACCCAATTACCAATTTACGAATTTCAGTTTGAATATCAAATTGTATGAATTATATCACACAATTACAACCTTTTTTGTGCTTCTTGATAAATTTTTGACATATTTGGTTTCTCAGTTGATCTTTATTAGCCAAATGCTCTGATACCAACTGTGAGATCCCCCGTTCCCACCGAGCAATAGATTCGGGATACTAGCAGCGGAAGTAGAACTTCTCGCGCGGAACAGGGGTCCCACATTCGGGGCCTCGCCCACGGATATCCGGACAAGAGACTAATCCGTCGGTTTGTCTAAAACCGAAACTGGAAAAACTTCCTTTACTCGGAAAGCATGGGCGATTCCACCAGGATAACTCTTTACTCTAACGTAGTCAAGATCATTACGGATCAACTGATCTGACTGCACCTTTAACGGTACTTGGTCAAATCAAGGAAGAAACTTGCACTTGGATCATTGGGATCAACGCTTTTTTCCCCATTCAAGAGGCACAGCCGTTGATTCCTATCCATAGAACAATTACTATCCGGGATTTACTTTATCTATCGTATTAACAAAAGTTGAGTCTCGATTTACGGATCCATCAGTCCAGCCTAACCCCATCCGATCCCATGGGTTAGCCAACCACCCAACCACTGTAGTGATGGGATCCAATTTGGAATTTGGTTAGGTTTTGTCCCGGGTACCAAGGAAAAGAGTTCCAAGGCCCCCTAGCCGGAAGTTCATGCAAACATAAAATTAGGCACACCACTTACACACCCAATATGAAATTGCCTTATTCTTAGCATCAGCTAACTTTAAAACAATCCTTTAATGAAATCATAGTACCACTGATCACAGTCTTCCAAATTATCCGGTTGATTCTCAAATTTCCCATCATTCCTTCATCATCAGAGTATCTATGGCATCATTGGCAACTAGAACGCTCACCACCTGTCCACTCAGAGGCCGTTTCCATAGTTCCTAGCCCATAATACTCGGCAATATAATCATTTATCAAGATGGACTCTCGTTGAAGATCAGCAAGATCAACCAACAGATCCATATAAAAGAGCCATGGACTCATCCGTTGAGGACCAGCAAGGTCAGTCAACCAGATCCATGCCCGGTTTCACAAAACAACTCTTACTCCTTGTTCCAATATCTTCCTCGACGCACGCGTGGGTATCCTAGGCGACCCAGAGCCCGAGCACCATATGGTCAGCACCCTCTAGGATCCTTCGCAGGTGACCTAGCGCTTCACTCATAGGCCGCTTCCTTGGTCCCTCATCCATCGTACCGGAAGCTCACCATTTTAATCGAACCGAGGCTGGTCAAGACCTCGATCGACCTTGCTACGCGAGACGTCCTCCATTGACTCTCCGTCATCAGCAGTTGCAACTTTATCAGTTAGGTCTCCACGACCTTAATCACATGACGGTCAAAATGCTTCCCCAGCATTCTTGACATAAAACAGCCATTTACAAACATCATTTACAAACAGTTTACAAATACAGTTTCTATATTAACTCTCATTTTTCCACATTGTTCCTCATTAATCCACATTACTTATTCCACATTCCATTTATATGTGTACTCATCCAATCACCTCATTTTCCATCTCTTCACTTCAAATTCCTTCACATCACATATCATATATTCACATCCATATCCACATCCATACATCCACATCCATATCCACATTCACATCCATACATCCACATCTACATGCTTATCTCCATTTTCACATCTTCATTTATACATCCACATCCCATATCCACATTCATACATACACATCCATATCCACATCCATACATCCACATCCACATCCACATTCACATTCACATCCATACATCCACATCTACATGCTTACCTCCATTTTCACATCCTCATTTATACATCCATATCCCATATCCACATTCATACATACACATCCATACATCCACATCTACATCCACATACATACATACATCCACATCCACATTCACATTCACATACATCCACATCCACATTCCCATACATCCACATCTATACATCCACATTTCACATTCACATCTATACATCCACATCTACATTCACATTCACATACATCCACATCCCCATTCCCATTCACATCTATACATCCACATCCCCATTCCCATTCACATCTATACATCCATATCTACATCCACATACATACATACATCCACATCCACATTCCACATTCACATCTATACATCCACATCCACATCCACATTCACATACATCCACATCCACATTCCCATTCACATCTATACATCCACATCCATTCACATCTATACATCCACATTCACATTCACATCTATGCATATATATCTTCATGCATATATCCATTTTCACGTTCATACATCCACATCTACATGCTTACCTCCATTTTCACATCCTCATTTATACATCCACATCCCATATCCACATTCATACATACACATCCATACATCCACATCTACATCCACATACATACATACATCCACATCCACATTCACATTCACATACATCCACATCCACATTCCCATACATCCACATCTATACATCCACATTCCACATTCACATCTATACATCCACATCTACATTCACATTCACATACATCGACATCTACATTCACATTCACATACATCCACATCCACATTCCACATTCACATCTATACATCCACATCTACATCCACATTCACATACATCCACATCTACATCCACATTCACATACATCCACATCCACATTCCCATTTATATAACCCCATATACCTTCACATCTAATCTTTTACATCACATCCATTCTCGCCCTATCACAACCCATATACATCTTATCCTATCACATACACTTCTTACCTCATCCCCCCATACACATCTTAATTCATCTTATCACCTCCTAGCTTATTTCATAAGCATCTTATCACCTCTTATCACATCTCTTATCACCTCCTAACTTATTTCATAAGCATCTTATCACACCTCTTATCACATCCTATCACATCTCTTATCTATTTATAGAATACAAGAGAATTCTTACATTTGATATAAGATTTCTTTACACATTTATTTATGAATAAATTCTATTTAAGGAGATTAATACTTTCAAAGTAAAAATCAATCTTTTATGCATCTTCCTATGCATAAATTCATTTTTAATGAAAATGATACTTTTGAATTAAATTTTAATCTTTTATGCATTTTTCTATACATAAATTCAATTTAGATGAGAATGACACTTTTGAATTAAAAAATCAATCTTTTATGCATCTTCTTATGCATAAATTCAATTTGGTAGGAATTACACTTTTAGAATAAAAAAATTTCTCTTATGCATCTAAGTTAAGCATAAAATCCATTTATGAGGAAAATCACACTTTTAGTATAAAAAGAATATCTTTTATGCATACCTATATGCATGAAATTCAATTATGATAAAAGTCACACTTTTATAATAAAATAATCAACTTTTATGCATACCTCTATGCATGAAATCCAATATGATAAAAGTAACACTTTTGATATAAAAATTTTTTCATTATGCATACTTCTATGCATGAAATAAAAATGGTAAAAATAACACTTTTGATATAAAAATTTATCCATTATGCATACTTCTATGCATGAAATAAAAATGGTAAAAATAACACTTTTGATATAAAAATTTATCCATTATGCCTAATATTAAAATTCAATTTCTCCATGATTGTAATGAAATTCTTTCAATTAATCTAGGATGATAATTCCTAGAATATGGTAGGAAGTCCTCTTTTTATGTTTTGAATGAGATTATTTTATGCATAATTTTTATAAAAATTTTGCCATAGCTCCGCTGCTATGACTGATAAATCTCAATTTTTCTAAGGGATAATGCTTATCATTAAGAAAATAATTAAAATGATCTCTAATTGGATTATTAATCCATAATGGATTAAATCATCAATATTCATAAACTAAAAGCATAGAAAAAAGCCATTAATTTGGCCTCAAGCATAGCTTAATCTTGGATTAAGGAAAAGCTTTATGAAAAGCTTGATTTGGATTGAGAACGGGTCATGAGTATGACCATTTCTTGAGTGAGAGAGAGAATTTACATAAGAATCATTAGAATTTAAACATAAATAAAAATTAACTTCAATAGCATTTATTAAATTATGTAACTCTTCACTACTATTCAAACTTCAATAGCATTTAAAAAAAACCATACCAATTAAACTTCTCAAGCTTGAGAGGGGTTGAGAAGAGAGAAACATTGAGAAATTATAGAAAGATCAATATTCACTAATTACCTTACAACTTGCTTGATTCTTTGTTCACGGTAGAGGCCCCCAACCAATCAATTGGTTAAGTATGTTGATGGAGCCACTAATGGGGATTGAAGAAAGAGGGAAGCTCCAAAAACTAGTGAATTATTAAATGAATTCACAGTTCTTAGCTTAGGTGGAGTAGAGTAACGATGCATAAACACTATATATTTTTCAACAAGGGGGAGGCTTCTATTTATAGGAAAAATTGAGCTCGTAACCAAACAAACTGATTCTAGAATTTTCTAAATC
The DNA here is from genome assembly GCF_041138505.1 of Cibotium barometz. Lineage (NCBI taxonomy): Eukaryota > Viridiplantae > Streptophyta > Polypodiopsida > Cyatheales > Cibotiaceae > Cibotium > Cibotium barometz. The sequence goes on along the minus strand of NC_141048.1, from coordinate 48,764,111 downwards.
AGTTTGGTCAATATTTGACCATTTTTAGGTCAGTTAAGCTAACTTTTTGGAACTAGACTTAAATGAGGAGAGAGGAGAGATGAAATATCTCAATTTTTATGAGTTTAAAACTCATTCAAGCATGTGAAATATGCACCTCCTTTAAAGAACTCCCCTTCCTTACATATGTCATATTTTTAATATTGCTCATAGTTTTTTACTAATAAACCTTGTACATTTTCAACTCTTCATCTTATGTGAAATATGCACCTCCTTTAAAGAACTCCCCTTCCTTACATATGTCATATTTTTAATATTGCTCATAGTTTTTTACTAATAATCCTTGTACATTTTCAACTCTTCATCTTATGTGAAATATGCACCTCCTTTAAAGAATTCCCCTTCCTTACATATGTCATATTTTTAATATTGCTCATAATTTTTTACTAATAAACCTTGTACATTTTCAACTCTTCATCTTATGTGAAATATGCACCTCCTTTAAAGAACTCCTCTTCCTTACATATGTCATACTTTTAATATTGCTCATAATTTTTTTTACTAATAAACCTTGTACATTTTCAACTCTTCATCTTATGTGAGCATTTACTCATTTTTGGGTATCTTCTTTTTCAAATTGGATTTATCTCCTCCCTACACATGGATTGATGCTATTGGCCCATAGGAACCTTAATTGGACCATAATCCAAAAATTTTTGAAAATCTAGACCCTTAGACTAAGGTCCTTTATACACATTTCTAATTAATTCCAATTGCACATTGGAAAGTTCTTTTTTGAATTTCTGTTTCAGGGGAACTTATTTTAATAAGATGAGATAATTTTCTATCTAAAAATATTAAAAATCTGAATATTCTCTCTCTAGAATATTTTCTCTCTCTAGGTTAAAACAGTTAGAAACAAGTCTTTTATATTTCTGAAGAGGGATTGATTATAGAAGAAGATACTAGACATCAAAAAGGGGTTTGGGGGAGGAATCTTACAGATATGGTCTTCATTCAAGTACGGCCCAAAAGAAGTTCTTTATCTCTTGAGAAGTATAAGAAGTTATCTCCCAGATATTGTGGGCCATATCTGAATTCAATGAAATTAGGTGACTTAGCCTACGAGCTTCTTTTACCTCCTCATCTCAAAATTCTTAATGTATTTCATGTAAGCCTTCTATAGAAATATGTGCCAAAACCAATTCATGGAAAGACGGTAAAACTTCAGTGGTGGCAAGATACCCCGTTGGCTTCTAGGTTATGCTAGTTCCTTCTTTTATATAAGTCGTAACTCTTACTTGTCGCTCGCGGCAAGTAATCTTACTTCCATCGATCTCCTTTCTTCTTAATCTCCTTTATGGCTTGGCAGCAAGAATTGGTTTTATTCATGATGATTTCTCACCTTCAAGATGCAAGCGAGTATGTGAAGAAGGATTTTATAGAGCTGTATGAGCGCTCACTTTTCCCTCACTTGGGAACTTCTGTAGCTCAGACCAAATGGCGGACCTATCAAGACATAACTAGGGTAACACCGTGGGATCAACAGCACTTTCGTAACAACATTGTTATTGAAGCTTTGGGTTTGGGTCCCCAATACTATTGCGTGATGAGATCAAGGCATGTTGGGTTTTCTGAGCGAGTCTTCTTATTTACTAGCGTGCTTTCTTCCTCACATCAGAAGATATGCCTTTATCCCATTTTTGGTCAGAGGTCCTTTTAATAGGTCACCTCATACCAATGAAATAGGTACTGCAATAACCGGCCGAATTATTCCCATAGATGAGTTACCTTATACGTGTGCAGCTTGTGAGTGCTACTTCTGTGACCATATGATGGACGGGCTTATGGAAGTGTAAAAAGTTCTTCTATCTTTACTGTATATGTTCCAAGAGTGAATAAAGTTGAAATCTTTGTTTTGAGTCTTGCTCTCTTTGAGACTTGGGGTTAATCAAGATTAAATTTTCTCTCAGTCTCATATTCGTGTATCTAGCGAAATTACCCCCAATTTGCGAGATGAGGACATCTCGCATTTTTTTAAGTGGGAGAGAATGTAAGATTCCTCCACAGCCTCTCAAAATGTCCAGCATCTTCCCTTGTAATCAATTCCCTCTTCAGACATATAAAAGATCTTGTTTTTAACTGTTTTAACATAGAGAGAGAAAATATTCTAGAGAGAGAATATTCAGATTTTAAATATTTTTAGATAGAAAAATTTCTCATATTATTAAAATGAATTTCCCTGAAACAGAAATTCAAAAAGAACTTTCCAATGTGCAATTGGAATTAATTGGAAATGGGTAATAAAGGACCTTAGCCGAAGGGTCTTCAGAAATTTTTGGATTATGGTCTAATTAAGGTTCCTGTGGGCCAATAGGATCAATCCATGTGTGGGGAGGAGATAAATCCAATTTGTAAAATTAGTAAGAAACTATGAGTAATATCAAAAATATGAGATATTTTGGGTATAATGATTCCATTTTGACACATATGTAAGGAAGGGGAGTCCCTTAAAGGAGGTGCATACTTCACATGCTTGAATGAGTTTTAAACTCAAAAATATTGTGATATTTTTATCTCTCCTCTCTCTTGAACCAAACCAAATCAAAATGGAACCAAACCGAATCAAAATGGAACCAAACCGAATAAAAAAGGAACCAAACTAGGTCCAAATCTAGTCCAAATTCAACCAAACTGAAATCTGGAAAATTCTAGAAATCAGTTAGCTTTGGTTAGAGCTTCCCTCTCCTATAAATAGAACATGAATCCTTTGAAAAAAATAAGAGAATTTTACTATACTACAGTTATGCTGAAATAATGCTAATTTCTACTATTCTCTAAAATTCTCTCCAAATTGATGAAATTGGAGCTTCCCTCTTTCTTCAATCCCCATTGGTGGTTCCATCAACATACTTAACCAATTGATTGGTTGGGGGCCTCTACCGTGAACAAAGAATCAAGAAATTTGTAAGGTAAATGGTGAATTTTGATCTTTTCTATAATTTCTCAATGTTTCTCTCTTCTCAACCCCTCTCAAGCTTGAGAAGCTTAATTGGAATGGTTTTTGAATGCTATTGAAGTTAATTGATGAATGGTAGTGAAGAGTTATATAATTTGATGAATGCTATTGAAGTTAGTTGATTAATGATAGTAAAGAATTACATAAATTTTCATTTATGCTTAATTCTATCCATGGCTATCCTCAACATTTTTGGTGTTAATCCTGCCGCCATGGTGGGGAATGGTAACACGTTGGGGTATGCCAGGTGGGGGAGCTAGGCATGGAGCATAGTATCCCATCTGTTAATCATGCCTTAGTGGTGGGCCGGTGTGTGCTTAATAAGGTTCCATATGGTATCTAGGGATACACTCCATGAGGCAGGTAGTGGCTATACATGGGTGTCGTGTGCTGGCTAGAATGTTTTGGATGGAATCTTTATCTTTTGGTCAAAGGTCTCTCAACCTTAGTGAGCCATCTCCTTACCTAGGCTTAGTGTTAGCCTACAATCCTGGTATGAATTTACTAGTTTCCATGGCTCTCTAGACTTACTTGGTCCCTGCACCACCTCTAACCTAGGATCTAGCGGAGGTGTGACAGTTCTCTCTAGTTGACGATCCATGCCCATGTCCCTGGGATGAGGCTCTTCCAGTTGTGTGTTTCCTAGGATAACGTTTCTCCTTATCAAGGCAAGAATCCTTTGTAATGTGTGTAGGGGATCCTAGGTCTTACTCATCATGAATGAATGGTTTTTCCATGTACCAGGCAACCAATCCTCTTGTCTCTAAGTTGGGGATGGTGTGTCCCATTCTTGGATGTTCTTTGCTTTCATTGGCTCTATTAAGGACTATCACCATTTGACTTCATGCTTTGTTGATTGAAGGGTCCGATGTCACAATTGATTGTGCATAGGATGGTTCAAAACGTCATTACAAGGGGTTGTTTTGCACCAATTTCCTTGAGTGTAGGCGTATGAATGTGTCAAGTAATAGTGCAAAATCACACTTTGGACAAGGGAAATTTTTCCCTCTGGGAGCTTAGGAACACTCGTTCATTTATAGAGAAATGAAGCACTTCTTGCGGAGGGCAAAGACTCTCACTTGGGGCCTTGCCCACGGATGTCTTGACAAGAAACTAATCTCTTGGTTCTTCCAAAATGAAACCTGGAAAAAACTTCCCTCACCTAGAAAGCATAGGCGATTCCTCTATGAAAAATTATTCTAACGTAGTCAATGTTGAGATATCGAGCTCATCTAGTGAGGCGGTGGACACTGATGACCCGCCTGGGGGATAGGCCTCACACTTACACCACTGGCATGGTTGGTGAGATCATGGGTGATATGCGACTAGTGGGATGACAGGCTACCAAGGCACGAAAGATACAATTGAATAATGAACTTCATACTGTGGAGAAAAAGAGTATGTCTGTGAATGACTATGCATTGAAGATCAAGGGTATTGTGGAATCCCTTGCATCTATTGGCGTTTCAGTAGATGATGATGATAAGGTGGAAGTCTGTCTATGTGGTCTCGGGCCACAATACAAGGGGTTCAAAACATCTATTCAGACTCGGGAAAACATTCCCAATTTCACAGATTTGGTGTCTATGTTGATTATAGAAGAGAAGAGCTTGGGTGAAGACAGACCAACGGTCTTCACAAAACAAAAACAGTTCAAAGCAATAGGCCTTCTACACAAGTTCAGGGAGAGGACGAGGTAGAGGAGGCTATGGACGCGGCCAAGGAGGTGGCCGAACAGGTAATCAGAATTATGGCCAGCAGCAACAACAACAATAGTCCCAGAATTCATAACAACAACAACAACACGCAGGTGGAAGAGGCCAATTCAGAGGCAAGGGGAGTCAAAGAGGTCGTGGAAATTGGCAAAGGCAGTATAATGATACACATGGATGCTTTTATTGGGGTAAGCCTAGACATGTGCAGGTAGATTGTTATAAGAAGCAGGCTGACATGCAAAATGGGAAATTGTAGCAAGACAACTATGCATCCTCGAGCAAAAACAATGAGGATAATGAAAGGTTGTTTGTTATGCAGCATGTCGTTAATGCCATGTCTGAAAATGTTGAAGCAACACATAAAGATGATGTATAGTACGTTGATTCAGGTGCTTCGAACCACATGACAAGTCATGGTGGGGAGTGGTTTTCAAGGAGATGAAAAACCTTGAAAGACCAGGTTTTGTGGCGACATGGGATGACACTGCTCATCCAATTGCCCATGTTGGAGATGTGCCATTGTCTATGCAGGATGGCAAAGTGAAGTACCTTGCAGATGTACTTCATGTTCCGAATATAATAAAGAATCTGGTTTCAGTTGGCCAGATGAGATTGAGTAGGGTTTGCAGCTTTGGTTTAACCCTGATGGTTGTTATGTTGAAGACTTTAAAGACAAGTGTAGGTTGGTTGCAAAAGGCATCAGAGTGGGTAGAATGTTTACATTGAATGTAAACATGCCTGAAGTGAGTGCTGCGATGTTTGCAAATGGTTCAGGAATTGTTGCAGACACAGACATTTGGCATAAAAGAATTGGACATGTGAATGTGCAGAGAATGAAGTCTATGCAGACTAACAGAATTGGACATGTGAATGTGCAGAGAATGAAGTCTATGCAGACTAACAGAATTGTGACAGGGCTGCCAAAGTTTAAAGTTGAAGGTATGCAGAAAATATGTGAAGCATGCGAATTTGGAATGCAAACAAAGCATGTATTTCCACGTGACAGAAATGTGAGCAGAATTGCACTAGATGTTGTGCATTCAGATGTATGGAGTCCTACGAAGACCATGTCTATGGGAGTCTGCAGGTATTATGTGACATTTGACCACACAAGGAAAGTGTGGGTATACTTCATGAAGGAGAAGAGTGAGGTGTTCACTCATTTTCAGAATTTCAGAGTTGAAAAGCAAACACGAAAACATGTAAAGTGCTTAAGGTCAGATGGAGGGGGAGAGTACTTCTCCACCAATGAGTTCTCTGAATTTTTGAAGAAGAATGGTATCAGAGACAGTTTACATGTAGATACACTCCGTAGCAAAATGGAGTTGCTGAGCGAAAAAACAGGCACATTGCTGAGATTGCACGAGCATTGATGGGAGAGAAGAATATGCCGCATAGCTATTGGGCTAAGGCTGTTTCTACAGCAATTTATATCATGAACAGGACTCCAACTACAGTCATACATGATGTAACTCCAAAGGAGAGGTTTATTGGGAAAAAAACCTGATTTGTCTCATCTAATGCATTACATATGTGCATGTGCCAGATGAGATAAGAACTAAACTGGATCCAAAAGCTGAAAATGTGTGTTTATTGGGTATTCCCTTGAGCAAAAGGGATACAGGTGTTATAACCGTGCTACATGTGAGTTGAGGGTAAGCAGGGATGTTGTTTTTTATGAGATGAGCAGCTGGTATGCTATTGAAAAAGAAGATGTTGGGGCTGATGTGAGTGGAAATGTGGTTGCACAGAATGCAAGTCAGCAATCACAGTCTTTGAGTGGACCAGGAGAGTCCTCATCTAGTGGTTCAGTTAATAGACCATGGAGTGGCAGGCTGCGTCATAATACCAGTCCTGCAAATGTGATTAGTACATCACATAAAGGCAAAGATAAAGTGATTGAGCCCCTTAGTATGCCTGACATTTGTGCAGGACATTCTCATGTTGATGGAGAATCTAGAGGCTCAGAGATGAGCCTTGATGAGGATCTTGGGATATCAGCTCTATGAGAACACCTGGTGTAAAGAAGGCTATGGAAGCCATGAATGCAAAGCTGAGAAGATTTGGGAGAGTGAAGAATCCTGTGCAGAGGTTTACCTATGATGGTTATGTGACACATCACTATGCATACATGGCAAAAGTTGTACAGGTTGTAGAGCCCACATGCATTGATGAGGCTGTTGGAAATGTGTGTTGGGAGAAAGCTATGGATGAGGAGATGGATGCACTATATGGAAATGAGACTTGGGATTTAGTGCAATTGCCTGAAGGCAAGAAAGCCATTGGATGCAAGTGGGTGTACAAAGTAAAACATAATAGTGATGGAAGCATAAGCAGCAACTACAAGGCTAGATTGGTAGCCAAAGGATATGCACAGACATATGGCATTGATTATGAGGAAACTTTCAGCCCAATTGCCAAGATGGCAATAGTGAGAGTTGTGATAGCAGTGGCTACGTCAAAGCAATGGTCTTTACATCAAATGGATGTAAAGAATGCATTCTTACATGGGGATTTGATGGAAGAGGTGTATATGTTGCAGCCACCTAGTTATGAGGATGTGAGTCACCCTGAGCACGTTTGCAAGTTGAAGAAAGCCTTGTATGGCTTGAAACAAGCACCAAGAGCATGGTCTGACAAGATTTCTGAGTATCTTGTTACTATTGGCTTTCATGTAGCCAATGCAAATTTCTTGCTGTATGTGAGACAGAGTGATAGAGGGGTTGTGCTTGTTGTCATCTATGTAGATGACCTGATCATTACAGGGGACCATGATGTAGAGATCCTTGATGTAAAGATCTTGCTTAGATAAAAGTTTGAGATGAAGGATCTAGGGGAGCTCAAATATTTCTTGGGCATTGAGGTGATTAGGTCACCACATGGTATTGGATTACTGTAGAGACAGTATGGCTTGGACATGTTGTCCAAGTATGGTATGACAGGCTATAAGCCTATCTCAGTGCCATTGGATCAGAATGGCAAGTTGAGTGCAGATTCGGGAGAGATTTTGGAGGATCCTACTATGTATAGGCACATAGTAGGAAGCTTGATCTACATGACAATCACCAGGCCATTAGTGGTGGATAGATAAGTTGTCATTTTCTGTGACAACATTAGTAGTATACAGTTGGCCAGGAACCCAATTTTTCATGCTCGCACGAAGCATATAGAGGTCCACTACCATTTTGTTAGAAGAAGGTTTTGGCAGGAGACGTTGACCTTGTTTATGTCAGCACACAGTCTTCACTAAAGCATTGGGTACAAAGAAGCTACACAGATTCAGGGCTTCACTTGTTGGTGTACATGAGATGGAGTTGAGCTCGAGGGGAGTGTTGAGATATTGAGCTCATCTAGTGAGGCGGTGGACACTGATGACCCGCCTGGGGGATAGGCCCCACACTTACACCACTGGCATGGTTGGTGAGATCATGGGTGATATGCGGCCAGTGGGATGACAGGCTATGTGATAGCCATTCTAGAGACTGGCATAGTTATAGCGCCAGCTCATTTAGTTGGGTTTCCTAGTATGTATTTGGTTGGGTTCACACTATAGAGAACCCTAGTATGTATTTGGTTGAGTACCTTTTCATATGGTGTGTACTCTTATCTTTGTATATGGTGTGTTCAGTGTTGTGTGAAGAAGAAGAAGATTTTCAGCCTCTCACCTCGTGTGTTCTCTTTTAGGGTTTTGTGAGTGTGTGTGTGCTTGCAAGAGCTCAAGCTCTCTTCTCCCCTGCATCTTTTTCAGTCAAGGGCCTTAAATTTCCCTTTTTTCATTCCGACTGAACTCGCAAGTCACATGGCCGGGTCAAGGGAGGAACTTGCACTTGGATCATAGAGACCAATGCTTTTTTCCCTGTTAAGAGAGGCACAGCCGTTGGTTCTTTTCTATAGAATAAGTTTTATCCGTGATTTACTTCAACTATCGTAACTTAACATTTTTGAGTCTTATTTTAGGGATCCATCAACCCAGCCTAACCCCATCTAATCCCATGGGTTAGCTAACCGTTGTATTGATAGGATCCATTTAGAAATTTGGTTATGTTTTGCCCCGGGGTACCAGGGAAACGAGTTCCCAGGCCCCCTAGCCGACGCTTCAGGCAAAATTCAAGATAGTCAGACCACTTACACACCCAATATGAAATTGCCTTTTTCACAGATTCGACTGTCTTTAAAACAATCTTTTAATGAACCTATAGTATCATTGACCATAATCCTCCAAAATATCCAGATCCAATTTCTAACTTTTCCACTTTCCAACCATAAAATCCAATTTTAGTCATTCCTTCCTCAGCATACCTATGGCACCATTGGCAACTAGAACACTCACCATTGGCAACTAGAACACTCACCACCTGCTCACTCATTCAGGGGCCTTTTCAATAGTTCCTAGCCCATAGTACCTAGGAGTTTAATCACATAAAAACCATATGGACTCTCAGTTGGGGATTAGCAAGATCAACCAACAAGATCCATGTAAAAGAGCCATGAACTCATCCATTGAAGACCAGCAAGGTCAAACAACCATATCCATGCCTATGTTCAGAAAATAGCTCCAACTCATTATTCTTCCCAAACGCACGCGTGGGTATCTTTGGTGGCACGGTATGGTCAGCACCCTCTAGGCTCCTTCGTAGGTCACCTAGTGCTTCACTCATAGGTATCTTTGGTGGCACCGTATGGTCAGCACCCTCTAGGCTCCTTCGTAGGTCACCTAGTGCTTCACTCATAGGCATGCGTGGGTTTTTTTGGTGGCACTGTATGGTCAGCACCCTCTAGGCTCCTTCGTAGGTCACCTAGTGCTTCACTCATAGGCCGCTTCCTTGGTCCCTCATCCACCGTACCGGAAGCTCACCATTTTAATCGAATCGAGGTTGGTTAAGACCTTGCCACGCAAGATGTCCTTCATTGACTCTCCGTCACCTATTACAACCTTTTCACTTAGGTCCCCATGACCTTAATCGACAAGATAGTCAAAATGCTTCCCAACATTCTTGACATAAAACAGTCTTTTAAAAACAGGTGTCATATAAGAATTACAATTTTCAACAACTCCCATCCTTTCACATCGTTCCACGTCATTTCTCTTTATTGTACATTCTTCTGCATTAATTCACATCGCACATTCCACATCCATTTCCATTGTCCTACATCCATTCTCATCCATCTACATACACTCTCAACATATCACATCCATTCAGATCCATTCATCTCACATTACATCTATTCTCATCTCCATTTACATACACTCTCAACATATCACATCCATTCAGATCCATTCATCTCACATTACATCTATTCTCATCCATTTACATACACTCTCAACATATCACATCCATTTACATACACTCTCAACATATCACATCCATTCAGATCCATTCATCTCACATTACATCTATTCTCATCCATTTACATACACTCTCAACATATCACATCCATTCAGATCCATTCATCTCACATTACATCTATTCTCATCCATTTACATACACTCTCAACATATCACATCCATTTACATACACTCTCAACATATCACATCCATTCAGATCCATTCATCTCACATTACATCTATTCTCATCCATTTACATACACTCTCAACATATCACATCCATTCAGATCCATTCATCTCACATTACATCTATTCTCATCCATTTACATACACTCTCAACATATCACATCCATATCACATCCATTCAGATCCATTCATCTCACATTACATCTATTCTCATACACTCTCAACATATCACATCCATTCAGATCCATTCATCTCACATTACATATCACATTCATTTACATACACTCTCAACATATCACATCCATTCAGATCCATTCATCTCACATTACATATCACATTCATTTACATACACTCTCAACATATCACATCCATATCAGATCCATTCACCTCACATTAGATCCATTCATCTCACATTACATCTATTCTCATCCATTTACATACACTCTCAACATATCACATCCATTCAGATCCATTCATCTCACATTACATATCACATTCATTTACATACACTCTCAACATATCACATCCATTCAGATCCATTCATCTCACATTACATCTATTCACATCCATTCAGATCCATCCATTCTCATCCATTTACATACACTCTCAACATATCACATCCATTCACATCTATTCACCTCACATTACATCTATTCACATTCATTCAGATCCATCCACATCTCATCACATCCATTCACATCCGTCCACATCACATCACATCCATTCAGATCCATCCATCCACATCTCATCACATCCATTCACATCCATCCACATCTCATCACATACATTCACATCCATACATTCACATCCATACACATCACATCTTATCATATCCATTTACATCTATCTAGACCCACATCACATCACACCATTTACATCTATTTAGATCCACATCACATCCATTCACATCCATACACATCACATCACATCCATTCACATCCATACACATCACATCACATCCATTCACATCCATACACATCACATCCATTCACATCCATACACATCACATCTTATCACATCTATCCAGACCCACATCACATCACATCCATTTATATTTAGTACGGTTACTCTGCTTTCGATATACTGATAGAACTTTTCTAAGTTTCTGCCAATTGCTTGGCTTAGTTTAAAGACAACTTTTTCTCAATCCCATTAAATTTAAGTATCAGAGTGTTTTTAAAGGTCTAAAAAGGAAAAATGAACTTTATCAGAAATTTATGGTAAAAACTCAGAAAGAGCATTTACATATTGTGTTTTCATTCCTTAAGCTTCATTAATGAAAACTAAATCTAAATTTTCATTTACTTATTGGAGCCTTGATCCTCCCAAGATTCCAGATTTTATTTTTTTGATTAAGAATTATCCAAGTTTTCTCGATGGATATTTTCTCATTCTTTCTCAAATTTCTCAAAATAAGATAAATTCAATATTCTTCTTTTTGAATAAAAGATTCATGGGATTTAAAAAATCAATTCTATCCATTTTTCTTAAGAAAATGATAATACTAAGAATTCTACTTTTTGATAAATACTTATAGTTTGAATTATGCCAAAAATTCCTCTTTTAACATTTAATTGTTTGGATCTTAAATATCATGGGAATTCCTCTTTTTACATCTAAATTCTTATGCATAAAAATAAATTCATAAAAAATTCCTATTTTCTCTTCATTAAATGTTTACGCTAAAAAGTATTTTCCATGAATATGGTAAAAATCATTCTTTTTGCATAAAATACCTAAACCTAGAATATGGTAGGAATTCCTCTTTTAGCATTATGCATAAAAATAAGATATGTAATTTTTTTCTGAAAAAATTGCCATAGCTTCGCTGATATTACTGATAATTTTCAATTTTCTAATTGAATGAAAACTTGTAATGAAAATATGATAGAAACTCTTCTTTTAAGCTTAAAATTAAACTATGTATACATAGCATAATTATAACCATAATTATAAGCATAATTATGATTACTTTTCTTGATTAAATTAAATTAACCATTCCTCATTTCCAAAATTGTTAGAATAATCCTCTTCCAATTTAGAATGAGTTAAAGTAAATTTCCTATTCATAATCAATCCAAAAAGAATTAACCATCATTTTTCCTAATTTAAAAAAAACATGAAAATATCAATTCTCATTCTCTAGCTCATCAAGCCTAGAGTTTAGATTGAAACAAGAGATTATCATTGAAAAACATCCTTTTACTAAGGATCTAGCCATAAAGATGATTAATCTTACCAAGAGAGAGATTTTCTTAAAGAAAACATTATAATTAAGCATAAAGATTAACATAATTCTAATTAGACATTATGAATCTTTGGAAAGCTTGATTTGAAGAACGAACCATTACTTTAAAAGCTTCTCAAGCTTTAGAGGGATTGAGAAGAAGAAAATCATTGAGATAATTGAAAAAAACCATAAAAATTAGGATTACCTCTAAGTTTGGCTTGATTCTTTGATTAGCATTGATGCCCCCAAGCAAGTCCTTGGTTACCGAGAGAGAGAGAGAGAGAGAGAGAGAGAGAGAGAGAGAGAGAGAGAGAGAGAGAGCAATCTCCAAGAGATGTTGGAGGAGAGAGACGCTCCAAGCTCCAAAGAGGAGGTAAAATAAAGGGATAATAGAAATATAATAATTTTGAGGATAAGACTGGCATGGTAATGCTCCAATATGAAAATACAAAGGAATGAGGGTCTATTTATAGGTGAGGGAGGCCACCTAACCAAGTTCAACTAGGTTCTAGAGCCTTCCTTGACCCAATTTGGACAAGAGTTGGATCAGTTTGGCTCCCTTTTTGATCCAGTTTTCTCCAGGAGAGAGGAGATATAAAAATATCACATTTTTTTGAATTAAAAAACCCAAGAAATGATGATGAAGAAGGCACCTAGCTCAAGTGGGATTCTCACCTTACTGAGGTGTCAAAAATGCACCATTTAACCTAAATATCTCATTTTTTTACTAATATACCTTAGTTTTTAACTAATAAACCTTGTACTCACAGTCAACTCTTCATCTTATGTGAGCATTTACTCATTTTTGGGCTATTTTATTTTATTCATTGTATTTATCTCATCCCAACACTTGGATTAATCCCATTGGCCCATTGAAACCTTAATTAATAATCTAATTTTTTTTGAAAATGTAGACCCTTAGGCTAAGGTCCCTTATACACATATTCAATTAATTCCTAATGCACATTGGAAAGTTCATTTTGAACTTCTGTTTTAGGGGAATTCATCTTAGACATTAGGATAATTTTTGTATCCAAAAATATCTCAATTTGGAATTATATCTCTTTAGACATTTTCTCTCACAAGGCCAAAACAGGGTAAAACAAGATCTTTTTCCATTTTTGAGGGGGGGATGATTACAAGAGACTGAAGGGGAGGTTCTTATACCTATACATCTCAAAAGCTGGGGGGAGGAATCTTACAAATCCTCTTGTCTCTAAGTTGGGGATTGTGTGTCCCATGCTTGGATGTTCTTAGCTTTCACTGGTTCTATTAAGGACGAACACCATTTGACTCCATGTTGTGTTGATTGAAGGGTCATACCTTATAAGTGATTGTGCCTAGGATGGTTCAATGTCATTAAACAAGGGGCTGTTTTGCACAAATTTCCCTAAGCATAGGCCCATGAATGTGTTGAGTAACAGTGCAAAATCACACTTTGGACAAGGAAATATTTTCCCTATGGGAGATTAGGAACGATTGTTCATTTACAGAGAAATGAGCATTCTCTCATGAAGGTACGAGCATGGCTTAGTTAGAGTTACAGCCGTATGTTGCTAGAGTTACGATCGCAAAGGGGTTAAAAATAGGAATGGTCATTCATACCCGAGGGTGGTATAGTCATGCAAGATAAACAAAGGAATGGGCGTTTACAAGTGGAGGAACAATCATTCACTTAGGAAATGTACAGTTGTGTCTTGAGTATTTCCTGGTTGGGGAAACAACCAGTCACTTGGAAAGTACGATAATGTTTCAAGGAATGAACGTATGTCTGTGATGGTATGAACATACACTCACAGACACTAGGTACACAGGCTACATACCATGTTGTAACTTAGAATTTGTAGATGTGGGCTGCTTGGCTTAGTGGGTTTGAAGATGGTGTTGTTGATAGTTTCTCCCTCCTCACCTTCTTGAAATATTTCCTAAGGAAGAAATGGGGGTGGTAAGGGTACTTTAGGTACCCTAAGGATTCCTCGCAGGGCCACTTCATGGCCAGGTTGAGGTGCATTGTGTTGTTTTGGGGTAAGCAAGGCTTGTGGTCTTTATCTCAAGTATGTGGGTAGAGCTCCTTATTAAGAGCTCTTTGGTGATAGCGGTTTGATGTTTTTATGATTTCCCAACCTTTGGTAGTAAGCACAGTAGAGAGTGGGTCGGGGTCTCAAATGTGGACACTCCGTACTAGTGTGGTTTTCTCATCAAATCGGACATCATACTAGTTCTATCTTGGGGTAAAGATGAGGTTTTTTAATTTGGTCATGGCCTACTCTCCATTTCTATTGAGTAATTTGCTACATTAACATGGCCTACTCTCCATTGTTGTTGAGTCATTTGATGCATTAATGTAGATGCTAGATGCTCGACTTGTCGTCGTCCTCAAGAGGACTCTTTTCCATTTACTTCCAATTTTGTGCTTGTGGTTTTGAAGCAAGTTTCAGAAGTGCCCTTGTGTAATTATTAGGAATGAGTTCCCTTGAAATTTTCTTTGAAATCCATGGTGCTTAGCTTACTTCTTTTATTGGAAAGCTAGATATCCCATGATATGTCTCAAGGGTGTAACAAACAAGGCTTGCAAGATCATGTGTTGGACCACCTTTTACAATGGAGATGGTAAGGATGACAATGGTAATGAATCCTATTTCCTAATGTATTTTCTAAGTATTCATGTTGACAACAATTCACAAGGGCTTCGTTTTTCAATCTAGATGGCAAGAAGGATGACAATAGGGATGATAAGAATGGCGACAATAAACACCATATGGACTATTATGCCTATTAGAAAAACATGCATTTCCTTCACTATGTGAGCATTAGAATGTCTTTACTTATTGTGTTCCCATTGAGATGGTATGTTTTTAATCTCTTATCCAATAGAATTAAACCTTTTACATTTTTTAGTTGACAATCCATGCTCGTGTCCCTGGGATGAGTCTCTTCCATTTTATCAGTAAAAAACTATGAGTAATATTAAAAAAATGAGATAAATTGAGTATCCAAAAATGAGTAAATGCTCACATAAGATGAAGAGTTGAAAATGTACAAGGTTTATTAGTAAAAAACTATGAGCAATATTAAAAATATGAGATATTTTGGGTATAATCATTCCATTTTGACACATATGTAAGGAAGGGGAGTTCTTTAAAGGAGGTGCATATTTCACATGCTTGAATGAGTTTTAAACTAAAAAATAATGTGATATTTTTATCTCTCCTCTCTCTTGAACCAAACCAAATCAAAATGGAACCAAACCGAATCAAAAAGTAACCAAACTAGGTCCAAATCTAGTCCAAATTCAACCAAACTGACTTGGAAAATTCAAGAATCAGTTTGTTTGGTTAGGAGCTCAATTTTTCCTATAAATAGAATCCTCCCCTTGTTGAAAAAAATATAGTGTCTTATGCTTTGTTACTCTACTCCACCTAAGCCAAGAACTGTGAATTCTTTAATAATTCACTAGTTTTTGACACTTCTCTCTTTCTTCAATCCCCATTGGTGGCTCCATCAACATACTAAACCAATTGATTGGTTGGGGGCCTCTACTGTGAACAAAGAATCAAGCAAATTGTAAGGTAAGTATGGTGAATTTTGATCTTTTCTATAATTTCTCAATGTTTCTCTCTTCTCAACCCCTCTCAAGCTTGAGAAGCTTAATTAGTATGGTTTTTGAATGCTATTAAAGTTAATTGATTAATGATAGCAAAGAATTACATAGATTTCTATTTATGTTTAATTCTAATGGTTTTTTTTCTCTCTCACTTAAGAAATAGTCATACTCATGACCCATTCTTAATCCAAATGAAGCTTTTCATATAGCTTTTCCTTAATCCAAGATTAATCTATGCTTGAGAATAAATTAATAGTTTTTTTATCTAGGCTTTTAGTTTATGATCCATTAAGGATTAATGATCCAATTAGGGATCATTCTAATCATTCCCTTAAAGATAACCTATCTTTTAAAATAATTGAGATTTATCAGTTATAGTAGCGGAGCTATGGCAAAATTTTATAAAAATTTACACATAAAATAATTTCATTCAAAGCATGAAAAGAGGATTTCCTACCATATTCTAGGAATTATCATCCTAGATTAATTGAAAGAATTTCAAAGTAATCATGGAAAAATTATGCATAAAAGATAAATATATTATTATAAAAGTGTTACTTTTAACATAATTGAGTTTTATGCATAGAGGTATGCATAAAAGATGAATATTTTTATAAAAGTGTTACTTTTAGCATAATTGAATTTTATGCATAAGAGGTATACATTAAAGATGAATATTTTATTATAAAAGTGTTACTTTTAGCATAATTGAATTTTGTGCATAGAGGCATGCATAAAAGATAAATATTTTATTATAAAACTGTAAAGAAAAAAAATGATTATTTTATTATAAAAATGTTATTTTTATCATATTGAATTTCGTACATAGAAATGAAATAAATAAATAAATTATTATTTTATTATAAAAATATTACAAAAAATGATTATTTTATTATAAAAATGTTATTTCATCATATTGAATTTCGTACATAGAAATGAAAAAAAAAATAAATTATTATTTTATTATAAAAATATTACAAAAAAATAAATATTTTATTGTAAAAGTGTTACTTTTATCACAATTGAAATTCTTGCATAGAGGTATGCATAAAAGATGAGTTAAGATGTGTATGGGATGAGATAAGAAGTGTATGTGATGGGATAAGATGTATATGAGATGAGCTAGGATGTGATAAGATGAGTTAGGATGTGATAAGATGTATATGAGATGAGTTAGGATGTGATAAGATGAGTTAGGATGCGATAAGATGTATATGAGATGAGTTAGGATGTGATAAGATGAGTTAGGATGTGATAAGGGGTGTATGAGATGTGATAAGATGTGATAAGATGCATATGAGATAAGTTAGGATGTGATAAGAAGAGTTAAGATGTGATAAGATGTGTATGGGATGAGATAAGATGAATATGAGATAAGTTAGGATGTGATAAGATGTGTATGGGATGAGATAAGGAGTGTATGTGATGAGATAAGATGAATATGGGTTGTGATAGGGTGAGAATGGATGTGATGAAAAAGAATAGATGAGAAGGCGTATGGGGTTATATGAATGGGAATGAGGAAATGGATATATGTATGCGGATGTATGCATATAGATATGGATGTATGCATGTGGATGTGTATGTATGGATGTATGTATGTGGATGTGGATGTATAAATAAGGATGTGAAAATGGATGTATGCATGGATGTGTATGAAGAATAATGAAGGTGAATGTGTATGGGAAATAATGTGTCATTGATATGAATGAATGGATGAGAATGAGTACATATGAAGGGAATGTGGAATAAGTAATGTGGATTGAGGAGGGATAATGTGGAAAGACGGAATTCAATATAGAAACTGTATTAGGGAATATGGGAATTTCCCACAAGTTTGGGACACGTGGTCAAAAGTTTGGATTAACCATAACTTGAACACCACTAATCCAAAATGAGCGCTTTATAGCTCTTTAGATTCCATTGTTCAAGCGCTTTCCAATGATAGGTCATATGATAGGGTTTTGAGAAACTTACAAACATGTTATCCATGTCCCCTTTTTTAAGTATTCAAAAATGGGAATTGGGAAATTCCCAAATTCACTAATATGGTGTAATTTTTGTGACTGTTTGTAAATGCTGTTTGTAAATGATTGTTTGTAAATGACTGTTTTATGTCAAGAATGCTGGGAAAGCATTTTGACCATCTTACAGTGTTTAAGGTCGTGGAGACCTAACTGATAAAGTTGCAACTACTAACGGAGAGTCAATGGAGGACGTCTCGCGTAGCAAGGTCGGCCGAGGTCTTGACCAGCCTCGGTGCGATTAAAATGGTGAGCTTCCGGTACGGTGGATGAGGGGCCAAGGAAGCGGCCTATGAGTGAAGCGCTAGGTCACCTGAAGGATCCTAGAGGGTGCTGACCATACAGTGCTCGGGCTCTGAGTCGTCGCCCAGGATACCCACGCGTGCATCAAGGAAGATATTGGAACAAGGAGTAAGAGTTGTTTTCTGAAACCGGGCATGGATCTGGTTGACTGACCTTGCTGGTCCTCAACGGATGAGTCCATGGCTCTTTTTATATGGATCTGTTGGTTGATCTTGCTGATCTTCAACGAGAGTCCATCTTGATAAGTGATTATATTGCCGAGTATTATGGGCTAGGAACTATTGAAACGGCCCCTGAGTGGACAGGTGGTGAGCGTCCTAGTTGCCAATGATGCCATAGATACTCTGATGAAGGAATGATGGAAAATTAAGAATCAACTGGATAAATTGGAAGATGGTGATCAGTGATACTATGGTTTTATTAAAGGATTGTTTTAAAACTGGTTGAATCTGTGAAAAGGCAATTTCATATTGGGTGTGTAAGTGGTGTGACTAGTTTTATTTTTGCATGAACTTCCGGCTAGGGGGCCTTGGAACTCTTTTCCTTGTTACCCGGGATAAAACCTAACCAAATTCTTAATTGGATCCCATCACTACAGTGGTTGGGCGGTTGGCGGCGGTTGGCTAACCCATGGGACTGGGATGGGGTTAGGCTGGACTGATGGATCCGTAAATCGAGACTCAACTTTTGTTATTATGATAGATAAAGTAAATCCCGGACAGTAATTGTGGATAGGAATCAACGGCTGTGCCTCTTGAATGGGAAAAAAAGCGTTGATCCCATTGATCCAAGTGCAAGTTTCTTCTTTGATCTGATCAAGTATCTTGAAGATGCAATTGGATCAGCTTGATCAGAAATGATCTTGACTACGTTAGAGTAAAAAGTTTTCCTGGTGGAATCACCCGTGCTTTCCGGTAAAGGAAGTTTTTCTGGGTTCGGTTTTGGAACAACCGACGGATTAGTCTCTTATCCGGATATCCGTGGGTGAGGCCCCGAATGTGGGACCCCTGTCTTGCGCGAGAAGTGCTACTTCCACTGCCAGTATCCTGAATCCGTTGCTCGGTGGGAATAGGGAATAGGCATTTGGCTAATAAAGATCAACTGAGAAACCAAATATGTTAAAAATTTATTAAGAAGCACAAAAAGGTTGTAATTGTGTGATATAATTCATACAATTTGATATTCAAACTGAAATTCGTAACTTGGTAATTGGGTCTTCAGATGGAAATACTGCAATTATATAGAATCCCTGACTTGCTTGAGGCCTAGACATGATGGTATTTACCTTATAATTTCAAGGGCCGTGACTACCGTATATACCGAAAGTATAACTGTAGCTCTTTACTGACAGTATATACGAGTAAATCCAAGACTTGAAATTATAAGCGTTAATGCTATCCAAATAATGATTTCGAATGTGGTTGATATGATTTTTAATTCTGTTTGAGAATTGATGAATTGATTTGGATTCTGATTGAAAATTTTGATTGAAAAATGATGATTTCTAAAATTTAGTTGCAATATAATAATTGGAACGAAACCACAATGAGGATGAATGGGACGAGTCCCTGTGATGATATTCATATAACTGGAATGATGATAATGAATTCAGCAAATCCCTATGAGATTAGTAGATTGTGTTGTCAGATTGCTACTGTTAACACTTGACTCGGTAGATCAAGTTAAGGGATGACAAATTGAGGACTAGCTTAACTGAAATTCCCGTAGAGGAATGTTCAGAAGGGAATTTTTCGGTCTAATGGACCATTATCGTGTTAAAGATATGAATGATATGATTTGAATGAATTGTTATTTAATGATAAGTTCTATTTAAGGGATAATTATCCCCGTATTCTGTTGGGTTGACCAGAATATAAGAAACCCTAGAATAAGTTGGATCTTAAGAAAAAGAGTTGTCCTCTATTTGGCGAGATGAGGACATCTCGCACTTTTTTAAGTGGGGTAGAATGTAAGATTCCTCCCCAGCCTTCGAGGTATACAGGAGTGAGAATCTCCCTTTTTGATCTTATAATTATTTCCTCTCTAAAATTAAAAAAAAGATTCTGTTTAAAAAAGGAAGACCCTTTCCCTAGAATACTTCTCAGGAGTCACGGCTGTTTTAAGGATTCAAAACAATGAGTTCAGAAGTGAAAATCAGTGTTTTGGATACCAAGGTTTTGGTTTTCATCTCTTGGGGAGTATAAGAAGTTATCCCCCAGATATTGTGAGCCTTATCTGAATTCAATGAAAGTAGGTGACTTAGCCTACAAGCTTCTTTTATCTCCTCATCTCAAAGTTCTTAATGCCTTCTATAGAAAATGTGCCAAACCCAAATCATGGAAAGACGGTAAAACTTCAGTGACAAGATACCGTTGGCTTCTAAGTTACGCTAGCTCCTTCCTTTATATAAGTCGTAACTTTTACTTGTCGCTCACAGTAATCTTACTCCCATCGATCTCCTTTCTTCTTAATCTCCTTTATGGCTTGGCAACAAGAATTAGTTTTATCCATGATGATTTCTCACCTTCAAGACGTAAGTGAGTCTGTGAAGAAGGATTTTATAGAACAGTATGAGCGCTCACTTTTTCCTCACCTAGGAACTTCTGTAGCGCAGACCAAATGGCAGACCTATCAAGACATAACTAGGGTAGTACCCTGGGGTCAGCAGCACTTTCGTAACAATGTCCGCTTGGCCATGGTTATTCAAGCCTTAGGTTTGGGTCCCCGATACTACTGCATCATGATATCACGGCATCTTGGGTTTTCTGAGCGGGTCTTCTTATTGGCGTGTTTTCTTCCTCATCAGAAGATATGCCTTTACCCTGTTTTTGGCTTGCCTCTCAGAGGTCCTTTTGTTAGATTGCCTCATACCACTGAGATAGGTGCGGCAATAACCAATAGAATTATTCCCATAGATGAGTTACCTTATACGTGCGTAGCTTGTGAGTGCTGCTTTTGTGACCATATGATGGACGGGCTTATGGAAGTGTAAAGAGTTCTTCTATCTTTACTGTATAAGTTCCGAGAATGAATAAAGTTTAAATCTTGTTCTTATTTTGAATCTTGCTCTCTTTAAGACTTTTCTTGGTGGTTAATCTTGATTAAAATTTTTCTCTAAGTCTCATATTCGTGCATCTTGCGAAATTATCCCAGTTTGCGAGATGAGGACATCTCGCATTTTTTAAGTGGGGTACAATGTAAGATTCCTCTCCCAACCCCCTTTTTGACGTCTAGTATCTTCCCCTGTAATCAATACCTCTTCAGAAATATAAAGACCTTGTCTCTAACTATTTTAACCTAGAGAGAGAAAATATTCTAGAGAGAGAATATTCAGATTTTGAATATTTTTGGATAGAAAAATATCTCACCTTATTAAAATGAATTCCCCTGAAACAGAAATTCAGAAAGAATTTTTCAATGTGCAATTGGAATTAATTGGAAATAGGTATAAAGAACCTTAGTCTAAGGGTCTAAATTTTCAAAAAAATTTGGATTATGGTCCAATTAAGGTTCCTATGGGCCAATAGCATCAATCCATGTGTAGGGAGGAGATAAATCCTATTTGTAAAAGAAGATACCCAAAAATGAGTAAATGCTCACATAAGATGAAGAGTTGAAAATGTACAAGGTTTATTAGTAAAAAACTATGAGTAATATCAAAAAAATGAGATAAATTGAGTATCCAAAAATGAGTAAATGCTCACATAAGATGAAGAGTTGAAAATGTACAAGGTTTATTAGTAAAAAACTATGAGTAATATCAAAAAAATGAGATAAATTGAGTATCCAAAAATGAGTAAATGCTCACATAAGATGAAGAGTTGAAAATGTACAAGGTTTATTAGTAAAAAACTATGAGCAATATTAAAAATATGAGATATTTTGGGTATAATCATTCCATTTTGACACATATGTAAGGAAGGGGAGTTCTTTAAAGGAGGTGCATATTTCACATGCTTGAATGAGTTTTAAACTAAAAAATAATGTGATATTTTTATCTCTCCTCTCTCTTGAACCAAACCAAATCAAAATGGAACCAAACCGAATCAAAAAGTAACCAAACTAGGTCCAAATCTAGTCCAAATTCAACCAAACTGACTTGGAAAATTCTAGAATTAGGAGCTCAATTTTTCCTATAAATAGAATCCTCCCCTTGTTGAAAAAAATATAGTGTCTTATGCTTTGTTACTCTACTCCACCTAAACCAAGAACTGTGAATTCTTTAATAATTCACTAGTTTTTGACACTTCTCTCTTTCTTCAATCCCCATTGGTGGCTCCATCAACATACTAAACCAATTGATTGGTTGGGGGCCTCTACCATGAACAAAGAATCAAGCAAACTGTAAGGTAAGTATGGTGAATTTTGATCTTTTCTATAATTTCTCAATGTTTCTCTCTTCTCAACCCCTCTCAAGCTTGAGAAGCTTAATTGGTATGGTTTTTGAATGCTATTAAAGTTAATTGATTAATGATAGCAAAGAATTACATAGATTTTCATTTATGTTTAATTCTAATGGTTTTTTTCTCTCTCTCTCTCACTTAAGAAATAGTCATACTCATGACCTATTCTTAATCTAAATGAAGCTTTTCATAAAGCTTTTCCTTAATCCAAGATTAATCTATGCTTGAGAATAAATTAATAGTTTTTTTATTTAAGCTTTTAGTTTATGATCCATTAAGGGTTAATGATCCAATTAGGGATCATTCTAATCATTCCCGTAAAGATAACCTATCTTTTAAAATAATTGAGATTTATCAGTTATAGTAGCGGAGCTATGGTAAAATTTTATAAAAATTTACACATAAAATAATTTCATTCAAAGCATGAAAAGAGGATTTTCTACCATATTCTAGGAATTATCATCCTAGATTAATTGAAAGAATTTCATAGTAATCATGGAAAAATTAAATTTTTATATTATGCATAAAAGATAAATATATTATTATAAAAGTGTTACTTTTAACATAATTAAATTTTATGCATAGAGGTATGCATAAAAGATAAATATTTTATTAAAAAAGTTTTACTTTTAGCATAATTGAATTTTATGCATAAGAGGTATACATAAAAGATGAATATTTTATTATAAATGTGTTACTTTTAGCATAATTGAATTTTGTGCATAGAGGCATGCATAAAAGATAAATATTTTATTATAAAATTGTAAAGAAAAAAATGATTATTTTATTATAAAAATGTTATTTTCATCATATTGAATTTCGTGCATAGAAATGAAAAAAATAAATAAATTATTATTTTATTATAAAAATATTACAAAAAAATAATAATTATTTTATTATAAAAATATTATTACATCATATTGAATTTCGTGCATAGAAATGAAAAAAATAAATAAATTATTATTTTATTATAAAAATATTACAAAAAAAATAAATATTTTATTATAAAAGTGTTACTTTTATCACAATTGAAATTCTTGCATAGAGGTATGCATAAAAGATGAGTTAAGATGTGTATGGGATGAGATAAGAAGTGTATGTGATGGGATAAGATGTATATGAGATGAGCTAGGATGTGATAAGATGAGTTAGGATGTGATAAGCTGTATATGAGATGAGTTAGGATGTGATAAGATGTATATGAGATGAGTTAGGATGTGATAAGATGAGTTAGGATGTGATAAGATGTATATGAGATGAGTTAGGATGTGATAAGATGAGTTAGGATGCGATAAGATGTATATGAGATGAGTTAGGATGTGATAAGATGAGTTAGGATGTGATAAGGGGTGTATGAGATGTGATAAGATGTGATAAGATGTATATGAGATAAGTTAGGATGTGATAAGAAGAGTTAAGATGTGATAAGAAGAGTTAAGATGTGATACGATGTGTATGGGATGAGATAAGCAGTGTATGTGATGAGATAAGATGAATATGGGTTGTGATAGGGTGAGAATGGATGTGATGAAAAAGAATAGATGAGAAGGTGTATGGGGTTATATGAATGGGAATGAGGAAATGGATATATGTATGTGGATGTATGGATGTATGCATGTAGATGTGGATGTATGCATGTGGATGTGTATGTATGGATGTATGTATGTGGATGTGGATGTATAAATAAGGATGTGAAAATGGATGTATGCATGGATGTGTATAAAGAATAATGAAGGTAACTGTGTATGGGAAATAATGTGTCGTTGATATGAATGAATGGATGAGAACGAGTACATATGAAGGGAATGTGGAATAAGTAATGTGGATTGAGGAGGGATAATGTGGAAAGACGGAATTCGATATAGAAACTGTATTTTGTGACTGTTTGTAAATGCTGTTTGTAAATGACTGTTTTATGTCAAGAATGCTGGGAAAGCATTTTGACCATCTTGTGTTTAAGGTCGTGGAGACCTAACTGATAAAGTTGCAACTGCTGACGGAGAGTCGGAGGACGTCTCGCGTAGCAAGGTCGGCCGCCAGCCTCGGTGCGATTAAAATGGTGAGCTTCCGGTACGGTGGATGAGGGGCCAAGGAAGCGGCCTATGAGTGAAGCGCTAGGTCACCTGTGAAGGATCCTAGAGGGTGCTGACCATACGGTGCTCGGGCTCTGGGTCGCCCAAGATACCCACGCGTGCGTCGAGGAAGATATTGGAACAAGGAGTAAGAGTTGTTTTCTGAAACCGGGCATGGATCTGGTTGACTGACCTTGCTGGTCCTCAACGGATGAGTCCATGGCTCTTTTTATATGGATCTGTTGGTTGATCTTGCTGATCTTCAACGAGAGTCCATCTTGATAAGTGATTATATTGCTGAGTATTATGGGCTAGGAACTATTGAAACGGCCCCTGATGAGTGGACAGGTGGTGAGCGTCCTAGTTGCCAATGATGCCATAGATACTCTGATGAAGGAATGATGGAAAATTAAGAATCAACCGGATAAATTGGAAGATGGTGATCAGTGATACTATGGTTTTATTAAAGGATTGTTTTAAAACTGGTTGAATCTGTGAAAAGGCAATTTCATATTGGGTGTGTAAGTGGTGTGACTAGTTTTATTTTTGCATGAACTTCCGGCTAGGGGGCCTTGGAACTCTTTTCCTTGGTACCCGGGACAAAACCTAACCAAATTCTTAATTGGATCCCATCACTACAGTGGTTGGGCGGTTGGCTAACCCATGGGACTGGATGGGGTTAGGCTGGACTGATGGATCCGTAAATCGAGACTCAACTTTTGTTATTACGATAGATAAAGTAAATCCCGAACAGTAATTGTTCTATGGATAGGAATCAACGACTGTGCCTCTTGAATGGGGAAAAAAGCGTTGATCCCAATGATCCAAGTGCAAGTTTCTTCCTTGATCTGATCAAGTATCTTGAAGATGCAATTGGATCAACTTGATCAGAAATGATCTTGACTACGTTAGAGTAAAAAGTTTTCCTGGTGGAATCACCTGTGCTTTCCGGTAAAGGAAGTTTTTTCGGGTTCGGTTTTGGAACAACCGACGGATTAGTCTCTTATCCGGATATCCGTGGATGAGGCCCGACGAATGTGGGACCCCTGTCCCGTGCGAGAAGTGCTACTTCCGCTGCCAGTATCCTGAATCCGTTGCTCGGTGGGAATAGGGATCTTACATATACACACATATAAATAAATGTTTTCTATTTAATTTATATTTTTGTTTTTATTTTATTAAAAGCTACTTTTTGTTCTCTATCTCTCGCTCTCTTTCTCTCTCTTTTCACCCTCTCTCTTGTTATCTCTCTCTCTCTCTCTCTCTCTCTCTCTCTCTCTCTCTCTCTCAAGCACAGTCTACACATAGATGCAAATGTATGCACATGCATGCATACAAACACACACTCTCTCTCTCTCTCTCTCTCTCTCTCTCTCTCACTCTCTCACTCTCTCTCTCTCTCTCTCACACACACACACACATGTACTGTAAGGTCCCTCCCAAGCCATGTATATATGTGTCTCTTTTAATATAGATTTCAATAAGGAAAGAGAGTGTATTTCGAGAAGAGAGACAATAAGGCTAGAAACATTAGGAAAGTGTTAGAATAAAAATATTAGCTCCAAAAATCCTAAAAGAAATAAGAACATAAGAATAGTTCTTTTAAGAGAAGTATCCCCAAAAATAGAATTTCAAATTTAGGTGATAAGAGGTCATATTTAGAGTACTTTTACACATTTAGAGTCCATGCATACTAAAAATGTAGAAAAATATTACATTTCTAAAGATGGCGCGTTTGTGGCTATAAACAGATGTTTTTGCCTATTCTACCCGCGTTGCTTGTAAACCAGATGCCTTCCCGTTCTTTTGACTGGTTATATGACCATATTCTGAGTTTTTATCAGAGAGTTATGGCCGGCCAAAACTGTCAGGGTCTCTACACAGAGAAAACTGTGAGAAAGCAGCA